>NW_027363113.1:1800000-1967112 GCF_046119375.1 Phyllobates terribilis | reverse complement strand
AGAGGAGAGAAGAGGAGAGAAGAGGAGAGAAGAGGAGAGAAGAGGAGAGAAGAGGAGAGAAGAGGAGAGAAGAGGAGGAGAAGAGGAAGAGAAGAGGAGAGAGAGGAGAGAAGAGGAGAGAAGAGGAGAGAAGAGGAGAGAAGAGGAGAGAAGAGGAGAGAAGAGGAGAGAAGAGGAGAGAAGAGGAGAGAAGAGGAGAGAAGAGGAGAGAAGAGGAGAGAAGAGGAGAGAAGAGGAGAGAAGAGGAGAGAAGAGGAGAGAAGAGGAGAGAAGAGGAGAGAAGAGGAGAGAAGAGGAGAGAAGAGGAGAGAAGAGGAGAGAAGAGGAGAGAAGAGGAGAGAAGAGGAGAGAAGAGGAGAGAAGAGGAGAGAAGAGGAGAGAAGAGGAGAGAAGAGGAGAGAAGAGGAGAGAAGAGGAGAGAAGAGGAGAGAAGAGGAGAGAAGAGGAGAGAAGAGGAGAGAAGAGGAGAGAAGAGGAGAGAAGAGGAGAGAAGAGGAGAGAAGAGGAGAGAAGAGGAGAGAAGAGGAGAGAAGAGGAGAGAAGAGGAGAGAAGAGGAGAGAAGAGGAGAGAAGAGGAGAGAAGAGGAGAGAAGAGGAGAGAAGAGGAGAGAAGAGGAGAGAAGAGGAGAGAAGAGGAGAGAAGAGGAGAGAAGAGGAGAGAAGAGGAGAGAAGAGGAGAGAAGAGGAGAGAAGAGGAGAGAAGAGGAGAGAAGAGGAGAGAAGAGGAGAGAAGAGGAGAGAAGAGGAGAGAGAGAGAGGAGAGAAGAGGAGAGAAGAGGAGAGAAGAGGAGAGAAGAGGAGAGAAGAGGAGAGAAGAGGAGAGAAGAGGAGAGAAGAGGAGAGAAGAGGAGAGAAGAGGAGAGAAGAGGAGAGAAGAGGAGAGAAGAGGAGAGAAGAGGAGAGAAGAGGAGAGAAGAGGAGAGAAGAGGAGAGAAGAGGAGAGAAGAGGAGAGAAGAGGAGAGAAGAGGAGAGAAGAGGAGAGAAGAGGAGAGAAGAGGAGAGAAGAGGAGAGAAGAGGAGAGAAGAGGAGAGAAGAGGAGAGAAGAGGAGAGAAGAGGAGAGAAGAGGAGAGAAGAGGAGAGAAGAGGAGAGAAGAGGAGAGAAGAGGAGAGAAGAGAGAGAGAGAAGAGGAGAGAAGAGGAGAGAAGAGGAGAGAAGAGGAGAGAAGAGGAGAGAAGAGGAGAGAAGAGGAGAGAAGAGGAGAGAAGAGGAGAGAAGAGGAGAGAAGAGGAGAGAAGAGGAGAGAAGAGGAGAGAAGAGGAGAGAAGAGGAGAGAGAGGAGAGAAGAGGAGAGAAGAGAGAGAGAAGAGGAGAGAAGAGGAGAGAAGAGGAGAGAAGAGGAGAGAAGAGGAGAGAAGAGGAGAGAAGAGGAGAGAAGAGGAGAGAAGAGGAGAGAAGAGGAGAGAAGAGGAGAGAAGAGGAGAGAGAGGAGAGAAGGAGAGAAGAGGAGAGAAGAGGAGAGAAGAGGAGAGAAGAGGAGAGAAGAGGAGAGAAGAGGAGAGAAGAGGAGAGAAGAGGAGAGAAGAGGAGAGAAGAGGAGAGAAGAGGAGAGAAGAGGAGAGAAGAGGAGAGAAGAGGAGAGAAGAGGAGAGAAGAGGAGAGAAGAGGAGAGAAGAGGAGAGAAGAGGAGAGAAGAGGAGAGAAGAGGAGAGAAGAGGAGAGAAGAGGAGAGAAGAGGAGAGAAGAGGAGAGAAGAGGAGAGAAGAGGAGAGAAGAGGAGAGAAGAGGAGAGAAGAGGAGAGAAGAGGAGAGAAGAGGAGAGAAGAGGAGAGAAGAGGAGAGAAGAGGAGAGAAGAGGAGAGAAGAGGAGAGAAGAGGAGAGAAGAGGAGAGAAGAGGAGAGAAGAGGAGAGAAGAGGAGAGAAGAGGGAGAGAGAGGAGAGAAGAGGAGAGAAGAGGAGAGAAGAGGAGAGAAGAGGAGAGAAGAGGAGAGAAGAGGAGAGAAGAGGAGAGAAGAGGAGAGAGAGAGGAGAGAAGAGGAGAGAAGAGGAGAGAAGAGGAGAGAAGAGGAGAGAAGAGGAGAGAAGAGGAGAGAAGAGGAGAGAAGAGGAGAGAAGAGGAGAGAAGAGGAGAGAAGAGGAGAGAAGAGGAGAGAAGAGGAGAGAAGAGGAGAGAAGAGGAGAGAAGAGGAGAGAAGAGGAGAGAAGAGGAGAGAAGAGGAGAGAAGAGGAGAGAAGAGGAGAGAAGAGGAGAGAAGAGGAGAGAAGAGGAGGAGAGAAGAGGAGAGAAGAGGAGAGAAGAGGAGAGAAGAGGAGAGAAGAGGAGAGAAGAGGAGAGAAGAGGAGAGAAGAGGAGAGAAGAGGAGAGAAGAGGAGAGAAGAGGAGAGAAGAGGAGAGAAGAGGAGAGAAGAGGAGAGAAGAGGAGAGAAGAGGAGAGAAAGAGGAGAGAAGAGGAGAGAAGAGGAGAGAAGAGGAGAGAAGAGGAGAGAAGAGGAGAGAAGAGGAGAGAAGAGGAGAGAAGAGGAGAGAAGAGGAGAGAAGAGGAGAGAAGAGGAGAGAAGAGGAGAGAAGAGGAGAGAAGAGGAGAGAAGAGGAGAGAAGAGGAGAGAAGAGGAGAGAAGAGGAGAGAAGAGGAGAGAAGAGGAGAGAAGAGGAGAGAAGAGGAGAGAAGAATCGATCCTACAACATAAAGGAAGAAGCAGAACAACATCTGCCATTACATCAAAAGGTATTTGAGAGGAAAGAGGAACACCATGTGGACCATCCTGCTGGGACCTCTCTGCCGATATCATCATACGGCAATACCGGCTGGTAAGTAGAAATCCACCAAAGTAATAATAGCAGGATAGTAGTAATCTAGAGGTAGTATATCAGTATTAGTGTAATTTGAGTAATACTACTAGTGATAATAGTAAGAAAGTAATAAAATAACAGTAGTAATAGTAGTAGGTAGAATAACAGTGTGATCCAGGGTTCTAGGACTGATCGCCTTTTCTCGGGGTCAAGAAGGAATTTTTCCGCTGTGACACAAATTGACTGAAGGTGTCCTGAGGTTTTTGCCTTCTTTTGGATCAACACTGTAGGTATAGGGTAGTATTAGTAGTAATAGGAAAGAAGAATAATACCCCGTAATAAGATAGCAGGTTATTATTATTAATAATAAATATAAACTAGTTATATCTATAGAAAGAACAAAGAGTAAATAAAAATAATTATAGACGTAGTTCAATCAATACTGTAATATTAAATAGTTATAGAAAAATTAGAGTAGTACTTTAATAAGAAAGCAGGACATAAGACAAAATATATAAAAAAAATTATATTAAAAACTGTAGAAGTACATTTAGTACAGTAATAGTAATTACATAACTAGTAACATAATTAGGTTTGATCCAGGGTTCTAGGACTGATCGTCTTTTCTCGGGGTCAAGAAGGACTTTTTCCCCTGTAACACAAATTGGCTGAAGGTGTCCTGGGTTTTTTGCCTTCTTCTGGATCAACACTGTAGGTATAGGGCAGTATTAGTAGTGATAGGAAAGAAGAATAATACTGTAATAAGATAGCACAATGTTAAGTATAACCATCTCAAATAGTTAGATTTATAAAAACAAATTAAAATAACTCCAGTAGTACAATAATTAGCGTAATATTATATAACTTGTAATAATATTATTAGGTTTGATCCAGGGTCCTAGGACTGATCGCCTTTTCCATAGGTCAAGAAGGAATTTTTTCCCCTAGGAAACATATTGGCGTTAGGTGGGGTTTTTGCCTACTTCTGGATCAACAGCTTTAGGCAAAGGGATTTTAGTAATACCATTATTAGAATCACAAGTATAATAAAAAAAAATTGAATTAAATTTTTTTAATTAGTGTTATAACAGTTACAATTAATTGCATTATTGCAATAATAATAAATAGTAAAAATGGTGGTAATAATAATACAAAAAACTAGTCCCAGTTACTAAGTTAGTGTAGTGTTAGTGTAGGGACCCATCTGAAGAGGTCGCCTTGACGTTGGCAGATGGGCTCGCACAATTTGCTCAAAATGTGCGCTAAGAACCTCATATTTCTATGTACAGGAGATCTAGCAGTAATTCCATTCAGGAGATAGATATGTGTACACACACACACTTTGTTATATAATTTTGTGCAGCACACAGGGCAGGGATACAGGTACAGGGCGAGAGTGTTACAGTGATATTATAACTCGGCCTAAAGGATAAAATGCTGATAACTACAGATCCTGGAAACACATCCGAAACTAGACCTTGTAAGTAACTGGTTCCCAGCTAGTGGTGAATATGTACAGGGCAGTCCGGTACCAGGACCCGCTCTATAGGACACATTATCATCAGGCAGGTCCTGTCAGGGTTCTTACAAGATCGGCGGCAGAAGTGTGGCTGTATAACACAGTCCTGCTCCTGCCTCAGCCACCGACAGTGGAGCCAACCCGGATCCTGGCAGCTTAATCCACTGTATGACACAGTAGGGGGCTTCCACAGCATTTAGGCACTTTAGACAGGAGAGGGAGGTGCGATCATGGTGCTGATGAGTTTCTATGGCAGCCGAGATCTAACAATGGACCCCATGACAGCCATCTTACTGCTCCTATTAGACCCCGGCTGAGGAAAGGTCTATGAGGACACCGGTCAGACTTATGTCGCCTGCTCTGCACATATTAGAAATGCCTAGGGCTGATTAGTTTGCCATTTGTAAATCTGATCCAGCAGCGCTGGGCTACCACTGACGTGATCAGGGCTATTGAGCTCCTAGATTGGGCAGAGGAGCTCAGTCTTCAGCAGAAGCTGGCCGAGGAGAGCGGAGCAACTTGCATGGGGCTGCTGCACAAGAAGTAACTCAAAAGGTGGAGATTTACCCGGAGACGTGGTGCCCGGGCTGTGATCTGCTGTGCAGGCTGCATAGACGATGCCTCCTAGGACCCGATCTTCACCCCTAACAGGCACAGCAGAGCTCGGACCGACAAGTTCTTTTGCATTGGAGGAGAGACCCTTTTCGATATCTGACCAGGTCCCCTGGGCTCCCCACCCTCTGGGACTCGCATCTGTGGTAATTGTGCTAGTGACCCCAAGTACCCAGGGAACCCCTCGAGATTGGTGGCAGGATGAGCCTAACCTCTATAAAGATTTTACTGACCGGGGTGATAAGGACATCTTCCTTTCCAAGTGCCCTTAAGAGAAACTTCATTATGTAGCAGATCCCACTGTAAAACTCTGGAATGGTATTGTGCTCACAGAACCCACGATATCAGGGTACCCAACAGGTACATTGCACCTCCAAGGGACATGACCGAATTTGCTATGGCTTTCTTCACCGGGCCCCTCATTTATCGTATTTTAGCTTCCGGGAGGTAGCATTCTTGAGATTCGCAATCCCCAAAAACTGCTGAACTGTTGAGTAATCTGGATCGTGTGCTCGCGATTCCGGACGAAATCCGTGACACAGTGACGGCAGGGTGAGATATTGCGTGATCTCCCCGGTGTCGTCTCTGAGGAATCCCTGACGCTGTGCATTAAAAAGAATATTGCACAGTGACAAGATCCTGCTGAGCAACTGATAGTTAGAATTGACACATGCGCAGAGTAGCAGGGACTAGCCCAGCCCCTGAAACAGGCATCACTGATGACGCTTCATTCAGGGTGGGGAAAGAGGCAGCAGCAGGGACCGCAGCCTCTGCTCCCTGATCACGTCCGTCTTCATATCCCAGGATGCACTGGGGATTTTCAAACTAAATGTTATCAAACAGGAAGTTGGTAAAAAAAAACAAATGTATACACACATACAAACACACCCCAGTTAGATAAATTTAGATTAACTTTTAATTAAAGTATATTAGAAAAGCAATTACCGTATTTTTCGGACTATAAGACGCACCGGACCATAAGACGCACCTAGGTTTTAGAGGAGGGAAAAAAAAAAAAAAATTAAGCAAAAAATTGTTCATGATGCACTTTTAAGGGGGAGGGGGTCTTCTGGTATAGGGGTAATACCCAATTCTGACAATATCCCCTATCCTGGTATATATGCCCAACCCCCTTCCTTTTATACGTGGCCATCATCCCCGTCCAGGTACGCACGGCGGCCATCATCCCCGTCCAGGTACGCACGGCACCCCTCATCCCCATCCTGGTATGTATGGCCCTCTCATCTTTATCCTGTTTTGTATGGCCCCCTCATCCATACCCTAATATGCATGGTCCCCCTAATCCCCATCAGGCTGCACATAAAAAAAAAAAAAATAAACACTTATACTCACCTTTCTTCTCTCTCCTCATGTCTGCCCGCACTGATCTCTCCATGTGAGCCGCACGTCACTGCCATGTGCGGCTCACATGGAGAGATCAGCTGCCGGAAGTCACTGCTCCCCACGCCGGGTCTGTGTGCGCGGGGAGCAGTGACTTCTCTCCTTCATAGCCGGCACACAGCTTGGCCGCGCTGCGGCTCCTGCTGCTGCCGGGCTATAGCGTGTGCCCGCTTATTAAAAGGCATGAATATTCACCCCCTCCCCACGCCCATGAGCGTGGAGAGAGGTTGAATATTCATGCCCTTTAACAGCGGGCACAGGCGATTCCGGCAGCAGCAGGAGCCGCAGCGCGGCTACACTGTGTGCTGCTATTAAGGAGCAGTGAATATTCATTTTCTTTAGCAGCAGGGACAGTGTAGGCTGCACCGCTGCCTCCTGTGCCCCGCTCCTCCACAGCTACCACTCCCCTCACACCCCACAATCTATAATATAACCGGGGATGCGGGTCTCGGTCCAAAGCCTCGATAGACTGCGCATGCGTGATGCGCAGTCTGGCTCCAGACAGAAGACCGCATCCAGCCGTTACAGGTAAGAGGTGTATGGCGTCAGAGATCGCGGTTGTGTGTAGGCACTGAACGCACACTGCGATCTCCGGCGCCATACTTACCTGACCGGGAAGAGCGTTGCCGCGGCGCCTCTCTTCAGCGGAGACCGGGGGCAGAGTGAGACGTTGGATCGGCGCGTGCGCATAGCGCTATCCGGCGCCATTTTTATGAAGACACATTTACAGTGTGTCTTCAGCAAATTGGCGCCGGTCGGCGCTGTGCTCTGTCGCCGCACTCCTCCCCCGGCCTCCGGCAGAACAGGACGCTGCAGCGCTGGAGTACAGAGAAGAAAGGTGAGTATAACTGTTTATTTTTTTGGGGATGTGTGTATAGTGGGGGGGATTAGGGAAGCCACGCATACCGGGATTGGGGATGAGGGGAGCCACGCATACCGGGATTGTGGATGAGGGGAGCCACGCATACCGGGATTGGGGATGAGGGGAGCCACGCATTCCAGGATAGGATGGCGGGGGCAGCACAAATACCAGGAGGGGGGCAGCACATACTAACATGGGAGACCATATACCAATAAAAATGCTCGCCACCAGGGCGTAGAACGGGTTCAATAGAGATATAGAGATATATATGTGTATATATATATATACATACACACACACACACACCCCATTCGGACTATAAGACGCACCCCCCATTTTCCTCCAAAATTTTGGAGGAAAAAAAGTGCGTCTTATAGTCCGAAAAATACGGTAGATTATTAAATTAAATAGAGATTTAGGATTAAATCAGTATAGGGTACGGACAACCCCTTTAATGTTAATTGAAATCAAAACAGTTCCCCGTTGTATTAATAAGGCAGTGATTCCAACTATTACCACTGGGAGACCCCCAACTCACACTCCTATTTCCCGAGTGCCTTCCACGCCAAGCTTGGTTATGGAGGCTTTGGATTACCATCCATACTGTTCAGCACAGATCATGCTTCTTATGTCTTCATCGATCCCCCAGAACACAGCCCTGCATTACAGCGTCCTTCAGGCTTTGTCCAATTATTTTCTCCAAATTTGTTTGCCGATCAGTGGCAAGAGGCTGTTGAGCTACTCAATCTCCTTGTTCCTTTGGAAAATTGGCACACTCTTGCATATAACAGTAGAGAATGGCCAAATCTTACGGATACACTGGTAGATCGCAACGAAACATGGAGAGAGCAGATGTTCAGCAGTGAACTTGGAGTCTCCCTCCTCTATGAAGCTTTGCCGTACACATCTGACTTACTCCTGAGGACTTCTCGTAATTCACATGTGCAAAAATAGTTCAATCCACAACTAAAATGCTTGAACCAACTCGTGGAAAACTGCATAAAGATAGATAAAAGGCACATTACCTGTGGGTAGCCCAAGTGTGAAGTAATTGTCAGGTCCAGGATTGAACTGGGCGATGCGATTACTTATGTATTTTGCTGCCCATTCGCTGGCCAGGGCATAGTCATCAAGAATCACCAGCCGCATGATTGTGCCCACAAGTTTTCGCCTGGCAGCATGTGGCTAACAAACTGAAAAGAGAGAAGTGATACACAAGATAAGAGGTGACACAATAATATACAAAAGAGGTAACAAAATAATACACAGTCGGCAAGTTTGGAGACTGAAACACATTCTGGCTTTCATAAAGTTTGCTGCTTCAGCTTTTATAGTGTCAATTTGCATTAACTGTAGATTGTTATGAAGAATGATCAGATAATAATAGTTTATTTTTTTTTATAGCGCCAACATATTCCGCAGCACTTTACAAATTTTAGGGGGGACTTATACAGACAATACAGAATAAGCATATCTCACGGAGTGAGGGCCCTGCTCGCGAGCTTACAGTCTATGAGGAAGTGGGGGAGACACAAAAGGTAAAAAGTACATATATTGTATAATGCAGCCTTGATATACTGAATAGGATAAATAATAATACATGGACTGGTCGCCAGCCAGTATGTGTGCAGTCCTGACAGAGGCTTTTATGTGCATGGTTGGTTTGAACCCGAAGTTGAAGAAGATTTTAATATGGGGGAAAGCTGGGATGGACAGAGTGTGTTTAGGTGATACGCCAGTCTAAAGAAATGTGTTTTTAGGGTTCGCTTGAAACTGTGGGTATTGGGAATTAATCGAACTGTCCTGGGTAGTGCATTCCAGAGAATTGGCGCAGCACGCGAGAAATCTTGGAGACGGGAGTGGGAAGTTCGGATTATGGAGGATTTTAGTTTCAAGTCATTTGCAGAACGGAGGGCACGTGTAGGGTGGTAGACTGAGACAAGGGAGGAGATGTAGGGGGGTACTGAAGCATGGAGCGCTTTGTGGGTAAGCGTGATAAGTTTAAAACGAACTCTATATTGGATGGGCAACCAATGCAATGACTGGCACAGGGAAGAGGCATCGGTGTAGCGGTTGGCGAGGAATATGATCCTGGCTGCTGCGTTCAGGACGGATTGGAGAGGGGAGAGTTTAGTAAGAGGGAGACCGATTAGTAGAGCGTTGCAATAGTCAAGACGAGAATGAATAAGAGCGACAGTAAGAGTTTTTGCCGAGTCAAAGGTGAGAAAAGTCCTGATTCTTGAGATGTTTTTGAGGTGTAGATGACATGAACGAGCGAGTGATTTGATGTGAGGAGCGAAAGAAAGATCTGAATCAAAAATGACCCCAAGACAGCGGGCTTGTAGCTGGGGAGTAATGGTTGAGCCACAAACGGAGATGGCAATATCGGGCACAGGTAGATTAATGGAGGGAGGAAAGATGAGTAGTTCAGTTTTTGACAGATTCAGTTTTAGGTAGAGGGAGGACATAATGTTAGACACAGCAGAAAGACAATCACTGGTCTTTTGTAGTAATGCAGGGGTGATGTCCAGAGCAGAGGTGTATAATTGGGTGTCATCAGCATAGAGATGGTACTGAAAACCGAATCTACTGATTGTTTGTCCAATAGGAGCGGTGTATAAGGAGAAAAGAAGGGGGCCTAGGACTGATCCTTGAGGAACCCCGACAGTAAGAGGAAATAGGGAGGAGGAGGAGCCGGCAAAAGACACAGAGAAGGAGCGGTCAGAGAGATAAGAGGAGAACCAGGAGAGAACCGTGTCCTTGAGGCCAATAGTGCGGAGCATAGTGAGGAGGAGCTGGTGATCCACAGTGTCAAATGCTGCAGAGAGATCCAGGAGAATCAGCAGGGAGTAGTGACCATTAGATTTAGCTGTTAGTAGATCATTAGAGACTTTAGTGAGGGCAGTTTCAGTAGAATGTAAAGAGCGGAAACCAGATTGTAAAGGGTCAAGAAGAGAGTTGTCTGAGAGATAGCGGATTAGACGGGAGTGGACCAGGCGTTCCAGGAGTTTAGAGATAAAGGGAAGATTGGAAACAGGTCTGTAGTTGGCCGTGCAGTTCTGGTCGAGGGATGGTTTTTTAAGTAATGGTTGTATGCTGGCGTGTTTAAAAGAAGAGGGAAAGATACCAGATGAGAGGGAAAGGTTGAAAATTTTAGTTAGGTGAGAGGTGACAGCTGGAGCAAGGGACTGAAGGAGATGTGAGGGAATAGGGTCGCTGGTGCAGGTGGTAGGGCGAGAAGATGCAAGGAGCCTGATCACTTCATCTTCCGTGACTGGTTCGAAGTCAGAAAATGAGCAAGATACAATGTGGCGGGGGGGAGCATGCATAACATTTGGGGATTGGGAGAAAATTTCCTGTCGGATATGGTCAATTTTTTCTTTGAAATAGTTAGCCAGATCGTCAGCGCTGAGGTCGGTGGTCGGGGCCTGTGCTGTTTGATTGAGGAGAGAATGAAACGTGTCAAAGAGTCGTTTAGGATTATTGGAAAGTGAGATGAGGTTGTTAAAGTAGGTTTGTTTGGAGAGGTGAAGGGCAGAGTTATATGTTTTCAGCATAAATTTATAGTGGAGGAAATCTTCGGGCAGATTTGATTTTCTCCACAGCCGTTCAGCGCACCTGGAGTACCTCTGGAGAAGACGTGTTTGAGGCGTGTGCCAGGGTTGTCGCCGTCTATGCCGAATTGTTCTTTGTGTAGGAGGTGCGGCTTCATCCAGGGCGCATAGCATTATTTTGTTATAATGCTTCAATGCAGATTCGGGACATGAGAGGGAGGAGATTGGGGCCAATGATGATTGCAACCTTTTTATAAATTTCTGGGTGTTAATGGCGCGTAAATTTCTATAAGTGTGGACGGTGGGAGTGTCTTGAGTAGAGTCACAGTTCTTGACAGAGAATGAAAGAAGATTATGGTCAGAGAGTGGAAGGGGAGAGTTCGTAAAGTCATGTACTGAGCAAAGCCGGGAGAAGATCAGGTCCAATGTGTTCCCGTCCTCATGTGTAGAAGAATTAGCAAGCTGTGAAAGGCCGAAGGAGGAGGTTAATGATAAAAGATGCGTGGCAGATGGGGAAAGAGGATCGCCAATTGGGATGTTAAAGTCTCCCATGATTATCGTGGGGATGTCGCAGGATAGAAAATTTGTAAGCCAGGCAGCAAAGTGATCCAGGAATTGACAGGGGGGACCTGGGGGGCGATAGACAACCGCCACTCGCAGGGAGAAGGGCCGGTAGAGTCTGACTGTGTGGGCCTCAAAGGACGGGAAGATAAGGGAGGGTACAGGGGGGATAACCTGAAAAGTACATTTTGTTGAAAGAAGCAGACCAACACCTCCACCTGATCTGTTGTCAGGTCGCGGGGTATGAGAGAAATGTAGGCCACCATAGGAGAGAGCTGCAGCGGCGGTGGTGTCCGACTGCTGGATCCAGGTTTCAGTGAGAGCCAGAAGGTTGAGGGAATTAGAGAGGAAAAAGTCATGGATGTAAGAGAGTTTATTACAAGCTGAGCGTGCATTCCAAAGGGCACAGTTGAATGAGACAGAAGATATGCAGGGAATATTAATGAGATTAGCAGGGTTTCTGAATGTAACAGGGAAAGAGTTAGTGTTATTATTACTGGAGGGTCCTGGGTTGGGAGAAATATCACCTGCGACTAATAGAAGGAAGATACAGAGAGTGAGCAGATGATTGAGTGATTTGTGAGAGCGTTTCCTGCGTTGTATGGTGGGAATGAATGGATCTGCGTGGTATAACATTGTGAAGAGAGCATGACAACTGTACATAGGAGAAGAGAGGAGTGAGGGATTAATATGGATGAAGTGTGCCGCATTTGTGGGTGAACGGTGAATGTGGATGATTGTAGCAACCAGAGTATAAATGGCACAGATACAAATGGTGAATACTGTTTGCCAAAAAGATGACCTGGAAGCAAGTTTGTTTAATTGTCTTGCATGTCTGACCTGTCTCCTGCCCTGTCCAACTGCCATTTTCTAACTGCCAGGGCACTTTGCTAAATTATGGCACTTCGATAAAGTATGCATAAATGCTATATGCATAAATGCCCCCGCATAAATGCCTCCCCTTAACTAAGTCTCAATATATAGGGACGTATCTGCTTAGATCTGCACAGATTTAACTCATTAACAATCAATCACTAGCTTAAAAGACAACAGGAGACCATAAAGTGCAGGGAAAAAAAAAAAAAAAAAAAAAAACAGACTAGTAAACTCGGCATGGATCATAAACTCTTAAAGTAAGTGTGATGACCTTTAAGTATCATGGAATAAAAAAGCTAGAGGAGTGAAAAATATATACCAGAAATTGATAGGCTGCAGAGCATTGCATGGAGATATAATGCAGTTTTCAGGACAGATCACACAAGCAGTGAAAAATATATACCAGAAATTGATAGGCTGCAGTTTCAGGACAGATCACACAAGCAGTGAAAAATATATACCAGAAATTGATAGGCTGCAGAGCATTGCATGGAGATATAATGCAGTTTTCAGGACAGATCACACAAGCAGTGAAAAATATATACCAGAAATTGATAGGCTGCAGAGCATTGCATGGAGATATAATGCAGTTTTCAGGACAGATCACACAAGCAGTGAAAAATATATACCAGAAATTGATAGGCTGCAGAGCATTGCATGGAGATATAATGCAGTTTTCAGGACAGATCACACAAGCAGTGAAAAATATATACCTGTAAGAAGAGAAGAAAGATGAATATTAGCAGTGCCATTTTCTAACTGCCAGGGCACTTTGCTAAATTATGGCACTTCGATAAAGTATGCATAAATGCTATATGCATAAATGCCCCCGCATAAATGCCTCCCCTTAACTAAGTCTCAATATATAGGGACGTATCTGCTTAGATCTGCACAGATTTAACTCATTAACAATCAATCACTAGCTTAAAAGACAACAGGAGACCATAAAGTGCAGGGAAAAAAAAAAAAAAAAAAAAAAACAGACTAGTAAACTCGGCATGGATCATAAACTCTTAAAGTAAGTGTGATGACCTTTAAGTATCATGGAATAAAAAAGCTAGAGGAGTGAAAAATATATACCAGAAATTGATAGGCTGCAGAGCATTGCATGGAGATATAATGCAGTTTTCAGGACAGATCACACAAGCAGTGAAAAATATATACCAGAAATTGATAGGCTGCAGTTTCAGGACAGATCACACAAGCAGTGAAAAATATATACCAGAAATTGATAGGCTGCAGAGCATTGCATGGAGATATAATGCAGTTTTCAGGACAGATCACACAAGCAGTGAAAAATATATACCAGAAATTGATAGGCTGCAGAGCATTGCATGGAGATATAATGCAGTTTTCAGGACAGATCACACAAGCAGTGAAAAATATATACCAGAAATTGATAGGCTGCAGAGCATTGCATGGAGATATAATGCAGTTTTCAGGACAGATCACACAAGCAGTGAAAAATATATACCTGTAAGAAGAGAAGAAAGATGAATATTAGCAGTGCCATTTTCTAACTGCCAGGGCACTTTGCTAAATTATGGCACTTCGATAAAGTATGCATAAATGCTATATGCATAAATGCCCCCGCATAAATGCCTCCCCTTAACTAAGTCTCAATATATAGGGACGTATCTGCTTAGATCTGCACAGATTTAACTCATTAACAATCAATCACTAGCTTAAAAGACAACAGGAGACCATAAAGTGCAGGGAAAAAAAAAAAAAAAAAAAAAAACAGACTAGTAAACTCGGCATGGATCATAAACTCTTAAAGTAAGTGTGATGACCTTTAAGTATCATGGAATAAAAAAGCTAGAGGAGTGAAAAATATATACCAGAAATTGATAGGCTGCAGAGCATTGCATGGAGATATAATGCAGTTTTCAGGACAGATCACACAAGCAGTGAAAAATATATACCAGAAATTGATAGGCTGCAGTTTCAGGACAGATCACACAAGCAGTGAAAAATATATACCAGAAATTGATAGGCTGCAGAGCATTGCATGGAGATATAATGCAGTTTTCAGGACAGATCACACAAGCAGTGAAAAATATATACCAGAAATTGATAGGCTGCAGAGCATTGCATGGAGATATAATGCAGTTTTCAGGACAGATCACACAAGCAGTGAAAAATATATACCAGAAATTGATAGGCTGCAGAGCATTGCATGGAGATATAATGCAGTTTTCAGGACAGATCACACAAGCAGTGAAAAATATATACCAGAAATTGATAGGCTGCAGAGCATTGCATGGAGATATAATGCAGTTTTCAGGACAGATCACACAAGCAGTGAAAAATATATACCTGTAAGAAGAGAAGAAAGATGAATATTAGCAGTGCCATTTTCTAACTGCCAGGGCACTTTGCTAAATTATGGCACTTCGATAAAGTATGCATAAATGCTATATGCATAAATGCCCCCGCATAAATGCCTCCCCTTAACTAAGTCTCAATATATAGGGACGTATCTGCTTAGATCTGCACAGATTTAACTCATTAACAATCAATCACTAGCTTAAAAGACAACAGGAGACCATAAAGTGCAGGGAAAAAAAAAAAAAAAAAAAAACAGACTAGTAAACTCGGCATGGATCATAAACTCTTAAAGTAAGTGTGATGACCTTTAAGTATCATGGAATAAAAAAGCTAGAGGAGTGAAAAATATATACCAGAAATTGATAGGCTGCAGAGCATTGCATGGAGATATAATGCAGTTTTCAGGACAGATCACACAAGCAGTGAAAAATATATACCAGAAATTGATAGGCTGCAGAGCATTGCATGGAGATATAATGCAGTTTTCAGGACAGATCACACAAGCAGTGAAAAATATATACCTGTAAGAAGAGAAGAAAGATGAATATTAGCAGTGCCATTTTCTAACTGCCAGGGCACTTTGCTAAATTATGGCACTTCGATAAAGTATGCATAAATGCTATATGCATAAATGCCCCCGCATAAATGCCTCCCCTTAACTAAGTCTCAATATATAGGGACGTATCTGCTTAGATCTGCACAGATTTAACTCATTAACAATCAATCACTAGCTTAAAAGACAACAGGAGACCATAAAGTGCAGGGAAAAAAAAAAAAAAAAAAAAAACAGACTAGTAAACTCGGCATGGATCATAAACTCTTAAAGTAAGTGTGATGACCTTTAAGTATCATGGAATAAAAAAGCTAGAGGAGTGAAAAATATATACCAGAAATTGATAGGCTGCAGAGCATTGCATGGAGATATAATGCAGTTTTCAGGACAGATCACACAAGCAGTGAAAAATATATACCAGAAATTGATAGGCTGCAGTTTCAGGACAGATCACACAAGCAGTGAAAAATATATACCAGAAATTGATAGGCTGCAGAGCATTGCATGGAGATATAATGCAGTTTTCAGGACAGATCACACAAGCAGTGAAAAATATATACCTGTAAGAAGAGAAGAAAGATGAATATTAGCAGTGCCATTTTCTAACTGCCAGGGCACTTTGCTAAATTATGGCACTTCGATAAAGTATGCATAAATGCTATATGCATAAATGCCCCCGCATAAATGCCTCCCCTTAACTAAGTCTCAATATATAGGGACGTATCTGCTTAGATCTGCACAGATTTAACTCATTAACAATCAATCACTAGCTTAAAAGACAACAGGAGACCATAAAGTGCAGGGAAAAAAAAAAAAAAAAAAAAAACAGACTAGTAAACTCGGCATGGATCATAAACTCTTAAAGTAAGTGTGATGACCTTTAAGTATCATGGAATAAAAAAGCTAGAGGAGTGAAAAATATATACCAGAAATTGATAGGCTGCAGAGCATTGCATGGAGATATAATGCAGTTTTCAGGACAGATCACACAAGCAGTGAAAAATATATACCAGAAATTGATAGGCTGCAGTTTCAGGACAGATCACACAAGCAGTGAAAAATATATACCAGAAATTGATAGGCTGCAGAGCATTGCATGGAGATATAATGCAGTTTTCAGGACAGATCACACAAGCAGTGAAAAATATATACCTGTAAGAAGAGAAGAAAGATGAATATTAGCAGTGCCATTTTCTAACTGCCAGGGCACTTTGCTAAATTATGGCACTTCGATAAAGTATGCATAAATGCTATATGCATAAATGCCCCCGCATAAATGCCTCCCCTTAACTAAGTCTCAATATATAGGGACGTATCTGCTTAGATCTGCACAGATTTAACTCATTAACAATCAATCACTAGCTTAAAAGACAACAGGAGACCATAAAGTGCAGGGAAAAAAAAAAAAAAAAAAAACAGACTAGTAAACTCGGCATGGATCATAAACTCTTAAAGTAAGTGTGATGACCTTTAAGTATCATGGAATAAAAAAGCTAGAGGAGTGAAAAATATATACCAGAAATTGATAGGCTGCAGAGCATTGCATGGAGATATAATGCAGTTTTCAGGACAGATCACACAAGCAGTGAAAAATATATACCAGAAATTGATAGGCTGCAGTTTCAGGACAGATCACACAAGCAGTGAAAAATATATACCAGAAATTGATAGGCTGCAGAGCATTGCATGGAGATATAATGCAGTTTTCAGGACAGATCACACAAGCAGTGAAAAATATATACCTGTAAGAAGAGAAGAAAGATGAATATTAGCAGTGCCATTTTCTAACTGCCAGGGCACTTTGCTAAATTATGGCACTTCGATAAAGTATGCATAAATGCTATATGCATAAATGCCCCCGCATAAATGCCTCCCCTTAACTAAGTCTCAATATATAGGGACGTATCTGCTTAGATCTGCACAGATTTAACTCATTAACAATCAATCACTAGCTTAAAAGACAACAGGAGACCATAAAGTGCAGGGAAAAAAAAAAACAGACTAGTAAACTCGGCATGGATCATAAACTCTTAAAGTAAGTGTGATGACCTTTAAGTATCATGGAATAAAAAAGCTAGAGGAGTGAAAAATATATACCAGAAATTGATAGGCTGCAGAGCATTGCATGGAGATATAATGCAGTTTTCAGGACAGATCACACAAGCAGTGAAAAATATATACCAGAAATTGATAGGCTGCAGTTTCAGGACAGATCACACAAGCAGTGAAAAATATATACCAGAAATTGATAGGCTGCAGAGCATTGCATGGAGATATAATGCAGTTTTCAGGACAGATCACACAAGCAGTGAAAAATATATACCTGTAAGAAGAGAAGAAAGATGAATATTAGCAGTGCCATTTTCTAACTGCCAGGGCACTTTGCTAAATTATGGCACTTCGATAAAGTATGCATAAATGCTATATGCATAAATGCCCCCGCATAAATGCCTCCCCTTAACTAAGTCTCAATATATAGGGACGTATCTGCTTAGATCTGCACAGATTTAACTCATTAACAATCAATCACTAGCTTAAAAGACAACAGGAGACCATAAAGTGCAGGGAAAAAAAAAAAAAAAAAAAAACAGACTAGTAAACTCGGCATGGATCATAAACTCTTAAAGTAAGTGTGATGACCTTTAAGTATCATGGAATAAAAAAGCTAGAGGAGTGAAAAATATATACCAGAAATTGATAGGCTGCAGAGCATTGCATGGAGATATAATGCAGTTTTCAGGACAGATCACACAAGCAGTGAAAAATATATACCAGAAATTGATAGGCTGCAGTTTCAGGACAGATCACACAAGCAGTGAAAAATATATACCAGAAATTGATAGGCTGCAGAGCATTGCATGGAGATATAATGCAGTTTTCAGGACAGATCACACAAGCAGTGAAAAATATATACCTGTAAGAAGAGAAGAAAGATGAATATTAGCAGTGCCATTTTCTAACTGCCAGGGCACTTTGCTAAATTATGGCACTTCGATAAAGTATGCATAAATGCTATATGCATAAATGCCCCCGCATAAATGCCTCCCCTTAACTAAGTCTCAATATATAGGGACGTATCTGCTTAGATCTGCACAGATTTAACTCATTAACAATCAATCACTAGCTTAAAAGACAACAGGAGACCATAAAGTGCAGGGAAAAAAAAAAAAAAAAAAAAAACAGACTAGTAAACTCGGCATGGATCATAAACTCTTAAAGTAAGTGTGATGACCTTTAAGTATCATGGAATAAAAAAGCTAGAGGAGTGAAAAATATATACCAGAAATTGATAGGCTGCAGAGCATTGCATGGAGATATAATGCAGTTTTCAGGACAGATCACACAAGCAGTGAAAAATATATACCAGAAATTGATAGGCTGCAGTTTCAGGACAGATCACACAAGCAGTGAAAAATATATACCAGAAATTGATAGGCTGCAGAGCATTGCATGGAGATATAATGCAGTTTTCAGGACAGATCACACAAGCAGTGAAAAATATATACCTGTAAGAAGAGAAGAAAGATGAATATTAGCAGTGCCATTTTCTAACTGCCAGGGCACTTTGCTAAATTATGGCACTTCGATAAAGTATGCATAAATGCTATATGCATAAATGCCCCCGCATAAATGCCTCCCCTTAACTAAGTCTCAATATATAGGGACGTATCTGCTTAGATCTGCACAGATTTAACTCATTAACAATCAATCACTAGCTTAAAAGACAACAGGAGACCATAAAGTGCAGGGAAAAAAAAAAAAAAAAAAAACAGACTAGTAAACTCGGCATGGATCATAAACTCTTAAAGTAAGTGTGATGACCTTTAAGTATCATGGAATAAAAAAGCTAGAGGAGTGAAAAATATATACCAGAAATTGATAGGCTGCAGAGCATTGCATGGAGATATAATGCAGTTTTCAGGACAGATCACACAAGCAGTGAAAAATATATACCAGAAATTGATAGGCTGCAGTTTCAGGACAGATCACACAAGCAGTGAAAAATATATACCAGAAATTGATAGGCTGCAGAGCATTGCATGGAGATATAATGCAGTTTTCAGGACAGATCACACAAGCAGTGAAAAATATATACCAGAAATTGATAGGCTGCAGAGCATTGCATGGAGATATAATGCAGTTTTCAGGACAGATCACACAAGCAGTGAAAAATATATACCAGAAATTGATAGGCTGCAGAGCATTGCATGGAGATATAATGCAGTTTTCAGGACAGATCACACAAGCAGTGAAAAATATATACCAGAAATTGATAGGCTGCAGAGCATTGCATGGAGATATAATGCAGTTTTCAGGACAGATCACACAAGCAGTGAAAAATATATACCAGAAATTGATAGGCTGCAGAGCATTGCATGGAGATATAATGCAGTTTTCAGGACAGATCACACAAGCAGTGAAAAATATACCTGTAAGAAGAGAAGAAAGATGAATATTAGCAGTGCCATTTTCTAACTGCCAGGGCACTTTGCTAAATTATGGCACTTCGATAAAGTATGCATAAATGCTATATGCATAAATGCCCCCGCATAAAAATCAGATGAATTGTTAAAAAAAAAAAAAAAAAAATGCATATTAATTTTTTCCCAAGGAAATTACTTAACCACAAAACCCCCATTTCCACAGTCATGCTTACTGAATTACAAGAGCAGGCTGGTGCTTCAAATCATGGTCTTCTGATTACCTTCAAGGAAACATGTGCAGTCATCATTGCTTTGCAGGCAAGGACATTGCTGCTTGTAAGATTGCCCCTAGATCAACCATTTATCGGGTCATTAAGAATTTAGTCTGCGGTGCATCATATACGTGCTGTGACGGATCAGCTCTTGGGTAGGCGCAGGTTCACACAGGTATGCAGTCCGCAGGTTCCAAAACAAACTGGTGGTTTATTAAATGTCCATAAACCAACCAGGAAAACAAAACATAACAGCTCTTTCAGCTGCTCGTAAAACTCGGCCCTTCAATCCGGGCCCACTAACTCCCTACACTATGTGTGCTGGAGCCTGCTTCTCCGGGTCCTACATCACCAAAGCTTGGCACTTCGGGGACACATACCTCCCGTCCACGACCTGTCCGGCAGCAACCTTACACACCCCCCCCTCTGCTCAAAGCAGGGGGGGCTTGGCACCTTCTGCCACCATACAATAGATACACAAAAGGTATAACGCAGTGTTTCCCAAACCCCATCCTCACAGACCCCACAGGTCATATTTTCAGGATCTCCTTAGTATTACACAGGAAGGCATCAGGAATTCTCTCACCTGTGTAATACTAAGGAGATTCTGAAAACATGACCTATGGGGGTCCGTGAGGATGGGGTTTGGGAAACACTGCTATAACAGAACAAAACTAAAAATAACCAGTCCATACAGCACGTCATCAGCCGTTTAAATGTAGTGCTTTTCTCTGCCTCCAGCAGACTGAGCACCACATGCAAGGTTTGCTCACCTTGCACAACACACAGCACCACTGAGACAGGCGCAGCTGTCTTAAATCAGCCTTCCAAGACCTGGACTGGAGGTGAGTGAGCAGCTGTTTCCCCCCAACTCTTTCAGCTGCTCTTGAAACCCGGCCCTTTAATCCGGGCCCATTAACTCCCTCCCAGCACTATGTGTTCTGGAGCCTGCTTCTCCATGTCCTACATCACTGAAGTTTGGTACTTCGGGGACACATACCTCCCGTCCACGACCTGTCTGGCAGCCACCTTACATTGTGTTGCACTGAGTTAGACCAGAATTGAACCAGAAGATAACTGAAGGTAACTGCACAGCCAGAGTAAAAAAGGTTTCTCTTTGTTTTCACTCTCACCCCTATAGTCCTACACGTTCTACTAACCCTTCTCATCCCTACACCTAGTAATGAACTGGTCATCTCTCCCTCCATCTCACCTCCTCCTCAGATCTGTTCCTCAACATACAATCCTCTGTCTCCAAACACAGACAGCCACCTCACGCTCTCTCCTGCTGCTCCTCACTGCTGGCGATATCTCTCCAAATCATGGCCCTCCTCACCACATCCCCACAGTCACTTCTACCTCTCATCCACAATCTATCAAATTTCCACAACCTTCCTAACCCTATACCCATTGCCCATCCCCCGCTTCCCCAATCCCACTAACAGGAGCTCTATGGAACGCTCTCTCCATCTGCAACAAACTTTCCTACATCCATGACCTTTTCATTACTAACAAACTTTCCTTCCTTGGCATCAATGGTACCTGACTCACCCCATCTGACATGGCGTCTCCAGCTGCACTTTCATACGTTGGATTCCACCTTTCCCACACCCCTCGCCCCATCGGCAAGCATGGCAAAGGAGTTTGTTTTCTCCTGTCAGATAACTGTACTCTGCTGCCCGACTAATCCACCTGTCCCCCCCACTATTCCCTGGCCTCTCCCCTCTTTCAATCCCTTCGCTGGCTCCCTATTATCCAGAGACTGCAGTTGAAAACCCTAACCATAGTATACAAAGCCATTCACAACCTGTCTCCTCCATATAACTGTGACTTAGTGTCCCGCTACATACCTGCACTCAACCTCCGATCCTCACAAGATCTCCTTCTCTACTCCCCTCTTATCTCCTCTTCCCACAATTGCACATAAGATTTCTCCCATGCATCCCCCTACTCTAGAACTCTACCCCAATATATCAGACTGTTGCCAACCGTGGAAACCTTCAAAAGGAAGCTGAAGATCCACCTCTTCTGACAAGCCTCCAATCTGCAGTAACCACCGCTCCATCATACCACTGCACGACCAGCTCTACCCTCACCTACTGTATCCTCACCCATTCATTGTAGACTGTAAGCCCTCGCGGGCAGGGTCCTCGCTCCTCCTGTACCAGTCGGTGATTCGCTTTTGTTCAAGATTATTGTACTTGTTTTTTGCTATGTATATCCCTTTTCACATGTAAAGCTCCATGTAAAATGCCACTATAATAAATAATAACTTAATAGGGGGAGGTTAATTTGCTGTGAAGACTTCAGGACTCCGAAGAAAGTCCAGCAAGTCCCTGTATCATCTCCTACATAGGATTCAGCTATGGAATTGGTTCAACACCAGTGCAGAGCTTGCTCAAGAATGGCAGCAGGCAGGCGTCAGTGCATCTGTACACACCGTGAGGAGAAGGATTTTGGAGGCTGTGCTGGTGTCAAGTAGGGCAGCAAAGAAACCACTTTTCTCCATGAAAAAGATGAAGAACAGGATTATATAATGCAGTAAACTACAGTGATTGGATTACAGAGGACTGGGGTAAAGTTATTTCCCTGATGAAGGCCCCCTTCAAACTGTTAGGGACATATGGAAGAATGAATGTCCGGAGAAGAAAAGCTGAGCGCTACTTTGAGTCCTGTGTTATGCCAACAGTAAAGCACCCCGTGACGAGTCATGTGTGGAGTTATCCATCATCAAAAGGGAGTGGGCTCACTCACAATTATACCTAAGAACACAGCAATGCATATATCAGCATGACGGAGAATATGTCACAAGGCAAAAGTGACAACTAAGTGTCTGGGTAACACTGACATTTTGGGTTCATGGCCAGTAAACTCTCCAGATCTCAATTCGATTGTGGTCACTCCTCAAAAAGAGGGTGGACAAACAGAAATGTATGTAGTGAGCTCCTAGCACTGATTAGACAAAAATTGTCCATCGTCAGTCAGGATTTGTACATAAAGTGACACAAAACAAGATACAAGACATAGGTAAAAAAAAAATTCTCCATCTTCTTCGTTATGTCAATCCGTGAAAAATGGGACTGCACTCAGATGTCATCCATCTGAGTGCAGTGCGATCTTTTCCAAGGACTCATTAACTTGCATGGCAGAGCGTGATCCGAATATTAGATGAAACTCAAGCATAGTGATTTTTGTCCTCGGACAGACTGTCTATCGGGCCGTGCACATGTCCCATTTTTCTCCTTGGACAAACACTAGTCACAGTGCGATTCAATGTTTTGTCAGATCGCACTCCGACCGAAAACACTGCTATCTGCACCTGCCTTAACATTGCAACGCTAACAATAGTGATCTCAGCAAGGACTGCTGGGTGATTTCAGCTCAGAAGCCTGCAGATCTCTGAACGCAGCTCTAGACTATCACTGGCTGTAACTCAGGATTAGTAATCGATACGTTTTTCGAAAGTTACACAATAAACTATAATAAATTACTCTCATGTGAACACAAATTCTAAAGGAGAACTCTAACACTAAGATATTAACTTAAGGAGGAATTCACACATCCGTGGTGGGATCGGAGGACCCGGCCCGGCTCTCCGGACCTGATCAGTGCCTCATCTATTCCTAGGAGGTAATCACAGATCAGCACTGGTGACCCAGCGGTTGTCAGATCTGAGCTCGCTCCGTGGAGCACAGATGTGTGAATTCAGCCTTACAGAAGTTGTCCCAGAGTAGAAAGCCAGAGCTGTTGTATTACAGCGCCACCCCTGGGCACAGGCTGTGTGTGGCATTACAGCACCTGTCACGTCACTAGACCGGAGCTGTAGTACCAGACACAACCTGTGGCCAGGACTGGCGCTCTGTGTTCCTTTTTCTCATGGACAAACCCTGTGCAGAAAAATACAGAATCCAGGAACCGCCAAACATGGCAGAAATCGCCAAGTTCTAACAGTGCATAATGGGCGCAGCTCCAGCCATACTGTCAGTGACTGGAAACCTGGTTTATAGTCCAACTGCTGACAGGTGAGAGGCTGCGGCTCCCTGTAATCACCGGCTCTGACCCGTCACCGACCATTGCTGCTCTACAGCAGTCTATGTGCCGCTCTCTATAGTGCAGGGGACTAACCACATCCACAGGAAGCCAGGGTGCCCCCCCCGGACTGAGACTGCCCCCCCCCGGGAGCTCAGTGTGGGGTGCGCAGTCATCCGCCATGTCTCCCCAATACTCAGCAGCCTCACCACCAACCACTCGCTCTGCAGCCTCCTCCCTGGTAAACGCTAGAATGTATGGGCTCCTTCCAGGTATGACGTCGTTTCCGTGGGCGTGTCCTGACTGCATTATGGGCGTGTTCTAGTTTAGCACCAGACGCCATAGATTCATGCAGAAAGTGATACGGTGAAGCTTCAGGAGGAGGTCAGTGCTGGGCTCTGGGGGGATGCTGCGGGCTCATGGTGGCTCTGGGGGGATGCAGCGGGCTGGTGGGGATGCTGGGGGCATGCTGCGGGCTGTGGTGGCATGTCTATTGCTCTGGTGGGGGCTGTGTGGGCATGCTGCTGGCTGGTGGTGGCTCTGGAGGGATGCTGCGGGCTTGTGGGGGCTCTGGAGGGATGCTGGGGGCATGCTGGCTGGTGGGGGCTCCGGAGGGATGCTGCGGGCTGGTGGTGCCTCTGGGGGGGGATGCTGCGGGTCTGTGGGGGATGGTGGGGGCATGCTGTGGGCTGGTGGGGGCTGATGATGCACGCGTGTGGGGGCTCTGGGAGCTCTGTGGGGATGCTACGGGCTGTGGTGGCATGTCTATGGCTCTGGTGGGGGCTCTGTGGGCATGCTGCGGGCTGGTGGTGGCTCTGGAGGGATGCTGCGGGCTTGTGGGGGCTCTGGAGGGATGCTGCGGGCATGCTGCTGGCTGGTGGGGGCTCTGGAGGGATGCTGCGGGCTCGTGGTGGATGCTGTGGGGGATGGTGGGGGCATGCTGTGGGCTTGTGGCTCTGGGGGCATGCTGCGGGCTCGTGGGTGCTCTATGGGGCTGGTGCGGGTTCTGTGGGAGCATGTTGCGGGCTCTGGAGGTAATCTGCGGGGGGGGGTGATGCACCCGTGTGGGGGCTCTGGGGGGGGGGGGGTCGGATGATGCACGCGTGTGGGGGCTCTGGGGGTATGCTGCGGGCTGTGGTGGCATGTCTATGGCTCTGGTGGGGGCATGCTGCGGGCTGGTGGTTGCTCTGGAGGGATGCTGCAGGCTTGTGGGGGCCCTGGGTGCATGCTGCGGGCTCTGTGGGGATGCTGAGGGCATGCTGCGGGCTCTGGAGGTATTCTGGGGGGGGATGCTGCGGGCTTGGTGATGCACGCTTGTGGGGGGGGCGGATGATGCACGCTTGTGGGGGGGGCGGATGATGCACGCTTGTGGGGGGGCGGATGATGCACGCTTGTGGGGGGGCTCTGGGGGGATGCTGCGGGCTGTGGTGGCATGTCTATGGCTCTGGTGGGGGCATGCTGCGGGCTGGTGGTTCCTCTGGAGGGAAGCTGCAGGCTTGTGGGGGCTCTGGGTGCTCTGTGGGGATGCTGAGGGCATGCTGCGGGCTCTGGAGGTATTCTGGGGGGGATGCTGCGGGCTTGGTGATGCACGCTTGTGGGGGGGGGCGGATGATGCACGCTTGTGGGGGGGGCGGATGATGCACGCTTGTGGGGGGGGGCGGATGATGCACGCTTGTGGGGGGGGGCGGATGATGCACGCTTGTGGGGGGGGGGCGGATGATGCACGCTTGTGGGGGGGGGCGGATGATGCACGCTTGTGGGGGGGGGCGGATGATGCACGCTTGTGGGGGGGGGCGGATGATGCACGCTTGTGGGGGGGGGCGGATGATGCACGCTTGTGGGGGGGGGCGGATGATGCACGCTTGTGGGGGGGGGCGGATGATGCACGCTTGGGGGGGGGGCGGATGATGCACGCTTGGGGGGGGGGGCGGATGATGCACGCTTGGGGGGGGCGGATGATGCACGCTTGGGGGGGGCGGATGATGCACGCTTGGGGGGGCTCTGGGGGGGGATGATGCACGCTTGGGGGGACTCTGGGGGGGGATGATGCACGCTTGGGGGGACTCTGGGGGGGGATGATGCACGCTTGGGGGGACTCTGGGGGGGGGATGATGCACGCTTGGGGGGACTCTGGGAGCTCCGTGGGCATGCTACGGGCTGGTGGTGGCTCTGGAGGAATGCTGCGGGCTGGTGGTGGCTCTGGAGGGATGCTGCTGGCTCGTGGTGGCTCTGGGGGGATGCTGCGGGCTGGTGGTGGCTCTGGGGGGATGCTGGGGGCATGCTGCGGGCTGTGGTGGCATGTCTATTGCTCTAGTGGGGGCTGTCTAGGCATGCTGCGGGCTGGTGGGGGCTCTGGAGGGATGCTGCGGGCTCGTGGTGGCTCTGGGGGGATGCTGCGGGCTGGTGGTGGCTCTGGGGGGATGCTGCGGGCTGGTGGGGATGCTGAGGGCATGGTGGGGGCTCTATGGGCATGCTACGGGCTGGTGGTGGCTCTGGAGGGATGCTGCGGGCTGGTGGGGATGCTGGGGGCATGCTGCGGGCTGTGGTGGCATGTCTATTGCTCTGGTGGGGGCTGTGTGGGCATGCTGCGGGCTGGTGGTGGCTCTGGAGGAATGCTGCGGGTTTGTGGGGACGCTGGGGGGGGCCTGATGATGCACGCATGTGGGGGCTCTGTGGGGATGCTGCGGGCTGTGGTGGCATGTCTATGGCTCTGGTGGGGGCATGCTGCGGGCTGGTGGTTGCTCTGGAGGGATGCTGCAGGCTTGTGGGGGCTCTGGGTGCATGCTGCGGGCTCTGGGTGCTCTGTGGGGATACTGAGGGCATGCTGCGGGCTCTGGAGGTATTCTGGGGGGGATGCTGCGGGCTTGATGATGCACGCTTGTGGGGGGGCAGATGATGCACGCTTGTGGGGGGGCAGATGATGCACGCTTGTGGGGGGGCAGATGATGCACGCTTGTGGGGGGGCAGATGATGCACGCTTGTGGGGGGGCAGATGATGCACGCTTGTGGGGGGGCAGATGATGCACGCTTGTGGGGGGGCAGATGATGCACGCTTGTGGGGGGGCAGATGATGCACGCTTGTGGGGGGGCAGATGATGCACGCTTGTGGGGGGGCAGATGATGCACGCTTGTGGGGGGGCAGATGATGCACGCTTGTGGGGGGGCAGATGATGCACGCTTGTGGGGGGGCAGATGATGCACGCTTGTGGGGGGGCAGATGATGCACGCTGGGGGGGGCGGATGATGCACGCTTGTGGGGGGGGCGGATGATGCACGCTTGTGGGGGGGGCGGATGATGCACGCTTGTGGGGGGGGCGGATGATGCACGCTTGTGGGGGGGGGGCGGATGATGCACGCTTGTGGGGGGGGCGGATGATGCACGCTTGTGGGGGGGGCGGATGATGCACGCTTGTGGGGGGGCGGATGATGCACGCTTGTGGGGGGGGGCGGATGATGCACGCTTGGGGGGGGGGGGCGGATGATGCACGCTTGTGGGGGGGGGGGCGGATGATGCACGCTTGTGGGGGGGGGGGCGGATGATGCACGCTTGTGGGGGGGGGCGGATGATGCACGCTTGTGGGGGGGGCGGATGATGCACGCTTGTGGGGGGGGCGGATGATGCACGCTTGTGGGGGGGGGCGGATGATGCACGCTTGTGGGGGGGGGCGGATGATGCACGCTTGTGGGGGGGGGCGGATGATGCACGCTTGTGGGGGGGGCGGACGATGCACGCTTGTGGGGGGGGCGGACGATGCACGCTTGTGGGGGGGGCGGACGATGCACGCTTGTGGGGGGGCGGACGATGCACGCTTGTGGGGGGGCAGATGATGCACGCTTGTGGGGGGGCAGATGATGCACGCTTGTGGGGGGGCAGATGATGCACGCTTGTGGGGGGGCAGATGATGCACGCTTGTGGGGGGGCAGATGATGCACGCTTGTGGGGGGGCAGATGATGCACGCTTGTGGGGGGGCAGATGATGCACGCTTGTGGGGGGGCAGATGATGCACGCTTGTGGGGGGGCAGATGATGCACGCTTGTGGGGGGGCAGATGATGCACGCTTGTGGGGGGGCAGATGATGCACGCTTGTGGGGGGGCAGATGATGCACGCTTGTGGGGGGGCAGATGATGCACGCTTGTGGGGGGGCAGATGATGCACGCTTGTGGGGGGGGCGGATGATGCACGCTTGTGGGGGGGGCGGATGATGCACGCTTGTGGGGGGGGCGGATGATGCACGCTTGTGGGGGGGGCGGATGATGCACGCTTGTGGGGGGGGGCGGATGATGCACGCTTGTGGGGGGGGGGCGGATGATGCACGCTTGTGGGGGGGGGGCGGATGATGCACGCTTGTGGGGGGGGCGGATGATGCACGCTTGTGGGGGGGCGGATGATGCACGCTTGTGGGGGGGGCGGATGATGCACGCTTGTGGGGGGGGGCGGATGATGCACGCTTGTGGGGGGGGGGCGGATGATGCACGCTTGTGGGGGGGGGCGGATGATGCACGCTTGTGGGGGGGGCGGATGATGCACGCTTGTGGGGGGGGCGGATGATGCACGCTTGTGGGGGGGGGCGGATGATGCACGCTTGGGGGGGGGCGGATGATGCACGCTTGGGGGGGGGGCGGACGATGCACGCTTGTGGGGGGGGCGGACGATGCACGCTTGTGGGGGGGCGGACGATGCACGCTTGTGGGGGGGGGGCGGACGATGCACGCTTGTGGGGGGGGGCGGACGATGCACGCTTGGGGGGGGGGCGGACGATGCACGCTTGGGGGGGGCGGACGATGCACGCTTGGGGGGGGCGGACGATGCACGCTTGTGGGGGGGGGGATGATGCACGCTTGTGGGGGGGGGGGCGGACGATGCACGCTTGTGGGGGGGGGGCGGACGATGCACGCTTGTGGGGGGGGGCGGACGATGCACGCTTGGGGGGGGCGGACGATGCACGCTTGGGGGGGGCGGACGATGCACGCTTGGGGGGGACGGATGATGCACACTTGTGGGGGGGGGGGATGATGCATGCTTGTGGGGGGGGGGCGTCCCAGCAGATGGCCCCCTGCAAACATTATATCCCCCCAGAGACCCCATAAGGAGAGTGTGCCCGTCCCCCTGCAGCCCCCTATTCAGCCCTGGCAGCCGGCAACATCACCATCCCCATGGCCTCATAGCTGAAATCATGGAACTTGTATTCAGCTTCCAAAAAGTCCACCAGCCTCACCTTCCAGGGCTCCTGCCTTTTCGAAGAGCTAGATAAGATGATCTCTAATGCCATGGGGGGGTAAGAGTATTTTGTTTCTGCAACAGAGGGCCAAATGCCCTCCTCCCAAGAGACGCACAGTCCAGTTATGGTCCTTTCGGAAATTTTCAGTGTAGAAAAGCAACCAAAAGGACAACACTCCGGCCCACCAGGAAAAGAAGAGACCTTCCTTTAGGCTAGCCCCCTCCTGGCATCAACGAACCCACCAGCGCTGGTCTGCCAGACCCGGATCTAGAAGATTCCCACCTGGGATGTTTCTCAGGGTGGGTGGCCGTCTCCTTTGGTTCCGGGATGTGTGGCTCTCGGTAGTCAACAACGCTTGGGTCTGAGATGTTGTCGACTACAGCCACAAAATAGATTTTTCCACGCTGCCTTGTTTTCGAGACCAATTTCCCTAAAGACCCCCTTCCCTTATTCCTGGGTTTTTCAAGGCTATTGATTTGCTATCCAAAGCAGGCATCATGATCTCAGTTCCAGGACGCTGAGACATCAGACGCCGGAGGCAGGCCGAGGGGTCGGGGCAAAGCCAAAGACCTTACCCACAATCCTCCCATAAATGCACTTTTATAAAATTAGAATTATTTCTATACATAATGGTAAAATGTTATTTCTATAATATTTCTACAATTAAACGTTTGAGATTTCTGTGGTAATGGTTATTTTGTTTCTTTTAAACCTGTTCTGAATGTAAATAAAACATTTCTCTGATTAAGTTTCCACATTGTATTTTAGCCTTTCATTTTACTCATAGGGCAGGAAAAGCCCATGATGCACCTGTGTAAACCATATAAAAGGTACTGTAATAACATGGCTTAGACAGGTAACCCACTTTTCAAACAATGAAGTTCACTTGTACAAGCTGCATAGATGAAAACCTGATTTAGGCTGTGTGCCCACGATGCAGAAATGCTCAGGATTTTATCCTGAGATTTTCTGCAACTCCCTGGCAGAAAAAAACGCATGCGGATCGTGCATGCTGTAAGGCAGCGCTAGTCATCATCCTGGGGAATACTTGCTGCAGCGCGTCAATTAATGCACACCAGCAATGTCCTTCCGGTTTTCACACTTCAGCAGTTTATTATACTTCATAAACCGCAGTTCACACATATAATGTCCACGAGCCCAAGTGGCAGACAGGCCCACTTGGCTCCAGATACAGCCTTCAGCAAGGTAATACTATAGCAATGTCCATATAACAAAGTGTATTACCTCTGTCAGGTTTTAGCTGCTTCAGTCCATTTGGTTCCGCCACCACTGTGGCTCTAGAGCTTACCACACGTGGTCTCCAGCCCTTGTCCCGTCCAAGGCCACTGGCATCTCTCACACACACAGATCCAGGCTCTGCCCTCCAGGACGCTTATCCTCCAAAACCTCTGGCTCTCCAAGGCTTACTGGCATCGCTTACACACACAAGGATCCAGGCTTCACCCTCCAGGAGTCCACCAAGCTTCATCAGGCCTCACACGGTGCCACACACACGGGACACGGGCAACAGGCAACAGGCAACAGGCAACAGGCAACAGGCAACAGGCAACAGGCAACAGGCAACAGGCAACAGGCAACAGGCCTCACGCCTATCACACCCCTTGCACCCCTGCATACTTCTGTCTCAAATTACCAGGGTTTTTATATCCTATAGAAACAGCCACAGGACCTGTGCTTATCTCACAGTCACATGTCCAGACCTTCTGTTGTGCAAAAGGACCTGTGTGATGTCACAGTCATGTGACCAGTCAGCTGAGGGAGGTACGTGGTCCGTCAAAACACACACTGAACCATTAAAGGGATGCCTGCTGCATCACAATGCGGATTGTACATGCGGATTGTGCATGCGTTTTGATGCCAGGGACAAGCGGAAGTGAAGCGTTCTTCACTTGCATTTCCGCATGCGGGTTGTCAAGCGCTTTCCAAGCGATTTTAGCATCACTTGGAAAGTGTTTGACAACTTGGTCACACTAAATAAATCCATGCAACCGGCATGGATTTATATAGTGTGACCGAAAGAATGTTAAAAAAATAAATATATACTTACCCTCTGATGGCCCCCGGTGTCCTGCTTTCCCTCCGTTCTCCCTTGCCAGCAGCGATACACTGAAGGACCTGCTGACGTCAGCGTCGCGTGACCTGTCACATGACTATAATGTCAGCGCAGGTCCTTCAGTACATCGCGAACTGCCGGCATGAGAGGAGGAGTGCAGCGGGGGGCCGCCAGAAGGTAAGTATATATTTATTTTTTAGTTTATTCTTTTTTTTTTCTTTGCAGTTTTCTATGGTACCCTGGTCCGGAGGAGTCTCCTCTCCTCTATACCTGGGTACTATCCGCACATTAGAACGCATGGAATGCGCATCTACATATACAGTGATGCGTAATCCATGCGATCTAATGCAAGTCAATGGCGGCGAAAATGCAGCACTTCCGCAAAATAATTGGTAGTGCTGTGTTTTTTTCCGCAATGATGATCCGCAGAGGAAATTTCCGCAGCATGTGCACAGCACATGCGGATTATCATTGGGGAACATGGCAGGCCTTCTACCATGCGTTTTTTAAGTGTTTCTGCAGCGTTTTTGCTTAAAAAATGCATCGTGGGCACACAGCCTTAAGGGAACCTGTCACCTGTTTTTCCCCATATAAAGTACGACCACCACCTGTATGCCCTAGAGTGCTGTAAAGAAGTCGGACGGTACTAGATTGTGCCTGCCGTGCCTCAGACCGCACGGGAGGACGGTACTAGATTGTGCCTGCCGTGCCTCAGACCACACGAGAGGACGGTACTAGATTGTGCCTGCCGTGCCTCAGACCGCACGGGAGGACGGTACTAGATTGTGCCTGCCGTGCCTCAGACCACACGGGAGGACGGTACTAGATTGTGCCTGCCGTTCTTCAGACCACACGAGAGGACGGTACTAGATTGTGCCTGCCGTGCCTCAGACCACACGGGAGGACGGTACTAGATTGTGCCTGCCGTGCCTCAGACCACACGAGAGGACGGTACTAGATTGTGCCTGCCGTGCTTCAGACCGCACGGGAGGACGGTACTAGATTGTGCCTGCCGTGCCTCAGACCACACGAGAGGACGGTACTAGATTGTGCCTGCCGTGCTTCAGACCGCACGGGAGGACGGTACTAGATTGTGCCTGCCGTGCCTCAGAGCACATGGGAGGACGGTACTAGATAGTGCCTGCCGCTCTTCAGACCTCACGGGAGGACGGTACTAGATAGTGCCTGCCGTGCTTCAGACCACACGGGAGGACGGTACTAGATAGTGCCTGCCGTGCTTCAGACCACACGGGAGGACGGTACTAGATAGTGCCTGCCGCTCTTCAGACCGCACGGGAGGACGGTACTAGATTGTGCCTGCCGCTCTTCAGACCACACGAGAGGACGGTACTAGATAGTGCCTGCCGTGCTTCAGACCACACGAGAGGACGGTACTAGATAGTGCCTGCCGCTCTTCAGACCACACGGGAGGACGGTACTAGATTGTGCCTGCCGTGCTTCAGACCACACGAGAGGACGGTACTAGATAGTGCCTGCCGTGCTTCAGACCGCACGGGAGGACGGTACTAGATTGTGCCTGCCGCTCTTCAGACCACACGGGAGGACGGTACTAGATTGTGCCTGCCGCTCTTCAGACCACACGGGAGGACGGTACTAGATAGTGCCTGCCGTGCTTCAGACCACACGAGAGGACGGTACTAGATAGTGCCTGCCGTGCCTCAGACCACACGGGAGGACGGTACTAGATTGTGCCTGCCGTGCCTCAGAGCACACGGGAGGACGGTACTAGATAGTGCCTGCCGCTCTTCAGACCGCACGGGAGGACGGTACTAGATAGTGCCTGCCGCTCTTCAGACCACACGGGAGGACGGTACTAGATAGTGCCTGCCGTGCCTCAGACCGCACGGGGGGACGGTACAAGATTGTGCCTGCCGTGCCTCAGACCGCACGGGAGGACGGTACTAGATAGTGCCTGCCGCTCTTCAGACCACATGCTGCAGATAAAAAAAATCAAAATATGACTGAAAGAGCACCACAGCAACAAAATATAGTACATTGATAAACAGTGTTATAATTATATCTATAATATAATCAGCTAAGCGTCCCTCTGTCTGAAGCCTCGATAGACTGCGCATGTGCGATGCGCAGTCTGGCTCTAGACAGAAGAACGCATGGAGCCGTTACAGGTAAGAGCAGTGTATGGCGCCGGAGATCGCGGTATGCCTAGACACTGAATGCATACTTATATACTTACCTGACCGGGAGTAGCGTTGTCGCGGCGCCTCTCTCTTCGCCGGAGACCTGGGCAGGAGTGAGGCGTCGGATCGGCGCATGCGCATAGCGCTATCCAGCGCCATTTTACTGAAGACACATTTGCAGTGTCTCTTCAGCAAAGTGGCGCCGGACAGCGCGGTATGGGCACGCACGTACTCCGGCGCCGCACTCCTCCCCCGGCAGAGCAGGACACAGCAGCGCTGGAGCACAGGGAAGAAAGGTGAGTATAAGTGTTTATTTTTTTGTATGTGTGTGCAGCGTAATGGAGATGAGGGGGCCACACATACCAGGATTGGGGGGTGAGGGACGCCATGCATACCAGGATTGGGGGGGTGAGGGACGCCATGCATACCAGGATTGGGGGATGAGGGACGCCATGCATACCAGGATTGGGGGATGAGGGACGCCATGCATACCAGGATTGGGGGATGAGGGACGCCATGCATACCAGGATTGGGGGATGAGGGATGCCATACATACCAGGATTGGGGGGTAAGGGGCCCATACATACCAGGATTGGGGGGTGAGGGGCCCCATCCATACCAGGATTGGGGGATGAGGGGCCCTATGCATACCAGGATTAGAGGATGAGGGATGCCATACATACCAGGATTGGGGGATGAGGGTTGCCATGCATACCAGGATTGGGGATGAGGGGTGCCACGCATACCAGCATTGGGCAATGAGGGGGGCCACGCATACCAGGATTGGGGGATGAGGGGTACCATGCATACCAGGATTGGGGGATGAGGGGGCCACACATACCAGCATTGGGGGATGAGGGGGGCCACGCATACCAGGATTGGGGGGTGAGAGGTGCCATGCATCCCAGTATAGGATGATGGGGGCAGCACAAATACCAGGAGGGGGGCAGCACATACCAGCATGGGAGACCATATACCAATAAAGATGCTCGCCACCCGGGTGTAGAACGGATTCAGTAGTGTGAGAGAAAAGAATCCATCTTGTTTCTCTGTGGTATCCATTTTGTTTTCACTCTTATGTAATGGTCATCAGGTAACACTGATGGGCAGTGAGGTTTCACATTACTATTCACTCCCTTAAGGTTACTATTGGTTCATAGGTCAGAGGGAACTATTCCTTTGTCTCTGACCCTATTTAAAGTGCCACATGTGCTAATAAAGCAGAAGTCTTTTCTAGTACACCATACAAGGCTGTGCTGTATTGATTTCCCGAGCGCTCGTAAAACAAATCTTATTAATTTGGAGTTCGGAAGGCATAGAAGAGAGCGTATTTCGCTCACAGTAGCTAGTTTATTTATACGGGGCTGTTCACCTTATCCGGGACAGTTGGAACTAGAGCTGAGAGGATCAATTCTTGGGACGCTGGACTTGAGGCCACGAATCTCTTACCTATAGTGTTGCACGAGCATGCTCGGTTTACCCTTTCACCGTGCACGCTCGGTTGCTGCCCGAGTTTTTTCGGCTTGCTCGGTATCTATGCTCGGGCCGCTGGGGCTGTTAGACAGCTGTGACACATGCAGGGATTGCCTAACAAACATGCAATCCCTGCATGTGTCACAGCTGTCTAACAGCCGCGACACATGCAGCCGCGGCGGCTCAAGCATAGATGCCGAAAATACTCGGGCAGCACCTGAGCGTGCTCTGTGAGAGGGTTAAGAGAACACGCTCATGCATCACTACTAACCTTGCCTCATCCGGCGTGACTTTTGATGAAGCTGGCATGGTGTCATCTGTGCGTCGTGCTTCTTTCACTTGGGATCTATGGATTTATTTTCTGTCCATTCCACTTTCTCATCTTTATGTAGCTTCACTATTTGACATTGGCTTTTTTGTGTCTGCAAGGCCGTGTTCACATGTTGAATAAATACTGTATTTTTTTTTGTTTTCTGCAGATGTCCACACCAAACTACACAATAACAATCTTCTCTGATTATTGCGTACTTGCTGCATTTTTTATGCCTTTTCCCCCTTATTTGATGTTTTTTGGTGCAGATGTGAAGCCGCATTGTTCATTTTTTGTTATAATACAGAATGGCTTTGATTCTGCTCTTAAGGTACCTGCAGTCTTTTTACCTGCGTTTTCTCTCTTTTTAGGCTCCACATAGAAGCCTCCAGACGTAAAATAAACCATAACCGTACAGATCAGCAGCGTCTTTAGACCACAGAGCCGTTTTCATGAAATCACATCCACTTTTCTTGGCCATTTAAATGCTGCAAAATGACTGTTCCAAAAAAGCAGCTGAAAAAACACAGCACTTATGCTACATCTGAACACGGCCTAAATGTGCAAGTGCAGTGGATGTGATTTAATGAAATCTACGCCTGCAGTGAGTCTAAAGACGCTGCTGAACTGTGCGGATTTCATGCATTTTTTTTTATATATATATATAAGCCTCTGTGGAGCCTGTAAAAAAAAAAAACATTTTTAAGCTCAAAAATCTAAGTTTTTCTGTAGTATTAAAAATGTAGATTCACAGCTTCACCAAAACACATTTTAAGGGGGAAAACTCAAAAGAAACTCAGCAAACACACAATAATAAGATTGTTATTTTGTTGTATGGTGCGGACACCTGCATAAAAAAATGCAGTCTTCATGTTGTGTGAACTTGGCTTTAGTGTTACATTTTATTCAACTTTTTATTTAATTTTTATGGCTTTAATAAAGACTAGCACACCTTTTCATTTTGTGGGATTGAAATTCAGCTGTTATACAGAGCTGAGTGCAGAACACAAAAATATATTTTTATAATTTGCCAGTGTGATAGCGCAAGCTATAGTAGCCCACCTTATCAGTTTTTGGGGGTGAAATTGATTTGTATGCACAGTAAAAAAAATATAATTTTTTTTCTGTTGCTAGCCAGAGTCCACCTAGTCCTTTTGTGGTGGTAAAATTCAGCTGTATGCAGAGACACCTCGTACACGTGCGGCTCTGCTCCACACACCTCATACACACGCGGCTCCGCTCTGCAGACATCGTACACGCACTGCTCCGCTCCATACACTTTGTACACGCGCAGCTCCGCTCTGCACACCTCGTACACGCACTCCTCCACTCCGTACAGCTCGTACGCGCACGGCTCCGCTCCATACACTTTGTACACGCGCAGCTCCGCTCTGCACACCTCGTACAGCTCGTACACGCAGGCTCCGTTCCGTACAACTCGTACACGCGCGGCTCCGTTCCGTACAGCTCGTACACGCGCGGCTCCGCTCCGTACACCTTGTACACGCATGGATCCGCTCTGCTCCGCACACCTCATACACGCGTGTCTCTGCTCCATACACCTCGTACACGCGCGGCTATGCTCCGTACATGAGCGGCTCCACTCCGCACACTCGTACACGTGCGGCTCTGCTCCGCACAGCTCGTACACGCGCAGCTCTGCTCCGCACACCTCGTACACGTATGGTTCCGCTCCATACACTTTGTACACGCGCAGCTCCGCTCTGCATACCTCGTACATGCACGGCTCTGCTCCGTACAGCTTGTACACTCTGTACTGCTCGTACACGCGCGGCTCTGCTCCGTACACTTTGTACACGCACGGATCCGCTCCGCTCCGCACACCTCGTACACGCGCAGCTCCGCTCCGTACAACTCGTACATGCGTGTTTCCGCTCCACAAGCCTCGTAACGCACAGCTACGCTCTGCACACCTCGTATACGCGCGGCTCTGCTCCGCACACCTCGTACACTTTGTACACGCGCAGCTCCGCTCTGCATACCTCGTACATGCACGGCTCTGCTCCGTACAGCTTGTACACTCTGTACTGCTCGTACACATGCGGCTCCGCTCCGTACACCTTGTGCACGCGTGGATCCGCTCTGCTCCGTACACCTCGTACACGCGTGGCTCCGCTCCGCACACATCGTACACACGCGGCTCTGCTCCGTACACCTCGTACACGCGTGGCTCCGCTCCGCACACATCGTACACACGCGGCTCTGCTCCGTACACCTCGTCCACGCGCGGCTCCGCTCCGCACACCTCATACACGCGCGGCTCCGCTCCGCACACCTAGTACACGCATGGCTCCGTTCCATACACGTCGTACACGCGCGGCTTCGCTCCTTACACGTCGTACACGCGCGGCTCCGCTCCTCACACCTCGTACACACGCGGCTCTGCACACTCGTACTCGCGTGGCTCTGCTCCGTACACTTCGTACGCGCGTGGCTCCGCACACCTTGTACACGCGTGGTTCCCCTCCTTACACCTCGTACACGTGCAACTCCGCTCTGCACACTCGTACACACGCTGCTCTGCTCTGTACACCTCGTACACATGCGGCTCTCCTCCGCACACCTTGTACACGCGTGGCTCCGCTCCGTACATCTCGTACACGCGCGGCTCCGCTCCAGCTCCGCACACTCGTACACGCGCTGCTCTGCTCAGTACACTTCGTACACCCGCGGCTCCGCTCTGCACATCTTGTACACGCGTGGCTCTGCTCTGCACACATCGTACACGCGTGGCTCTGCTCTGCACACATCGTACACGCGCGACTCTGCTCCGCACACATCGTACACGTGCGACTCAGCTCCATACAACTCGTACATGTGCGGCTCCACTCTGTACACCTAGTACACATGCGGCTCCGCTCCGTACACCTCATACATGCACTGCTCTGCTCTGTACACCTCGTACACGCGTGGCTCCGCACACCTCGTACACGTGCAGCTTCGCTCCGCAGACTCGTAATTGCGCGGCTCTGCTCCATACACCTCGTACACGCGCGACTCCGCTCCACACACATCATTCAAGCGCGACTCCGCTCCGTACAACTCGTGCAAACTACTCTGTACACCTCGTACACACGCGGCTCCGCTTCGCACACTCGTACACGCGCGACTCCGCTCCATACACCTCGTACACGCTCGGCTCCGCTCCGTACAGCTCGTACACGCGTGGCTCCTCTCCGTACAGCTCGTCCACGCGCGGCTCCGCTCCGTACACCTTGTACACGTGCGGATCCGCTCCGCACACTCGTACACGCGCTGCTCTGCTCTGTACACCTCGTACACGCGCGGCTCCGCTCCGAACACCTCGTACATGCTCGGCTCTGCTCCGTACACCTCGTACACTTGTGGCTCCGCTCTGTACAACTCATACACGCGTGGCTTCGCTCCATACATCTTGTACACGCTCGGCTCCGCTCCAGCTCCGCACACATCGTACAAGTGCTGCTCTGCTCCGCACACATCGTACACGCGCGACGCCACTCCGTACACCTTGTACACATGATGATCCGCTCCGCACACTCGTACATTCGCGGCTCTGCTCCGTACACCTCGTACACACGTGGCATCGCTCCGTACACCTTGTACACATGCGAATCCGCTTCGTACTCCTTGTACACAAGCGGATCCGCTCCGCACACTCGTACACCCGCGGCTCTGCTCCGTACACCTCGTACACATGTGGCTTCACTCTGTACATTTCGTACACGCCACGCTCCGCTCCAGCTCTGCACACTTGTACACGCTCTGCTCTGTACACCTCGAACACGGGCGGCTCCGCACACCTCGTACTTGTGCGGTCTCGCTCCGTACACCTTGTACACGTGCGGCTCCTCTCCAGCTCGGCACACTCGTACACGTGCTGCTCTGCTCTGTACACCTCGAACATGCGCGGCTCCGCTCTGCACATCTTGTACACGGGCGGCTCTGCTCCGCACACATCCAACACGTGCGACGCCGCTCCGTACGCCTTGTACACGCGCGGCTCAGCTCCGTACAATTCGTACATGTGCGGCTCCGCTCCGTACACCTCGTACACGGGCGGCTCCGCTCCACACACTCCGTACACCTTGTACACATGCGAATCCGCTTCGTACTCCTTGTACACAAGCGGATCCGCTCCGCACACTCGTACACCCGCGGCTCTGCTCCGTACACATGTGGCTTCACTCTGTACATTTCGTACACGCCACGCTCCGCTCCAGCTCTGCACACTTGTACACGCTCTGCTCTGTACACCTCGAACACGGGCGGCTCCGCACACCTCGTACTTGTGCGGTCTCGCTCCGTACACCTTGTACACGTGCGGCTCCTCTCCAGCTCGGCACACTTGTACACGTGCTGCTCTGCTCTGTACACCTCGAACATGCGCGGCTCCGCTCTGCACATCTCGTACACGGTCGGCTCTGCTCCGCACACATCGTACACGTGCGACGCCGCTCCATACGCCTTGTACACGCGCGGCACAGCTCCGTACAATTCGTACATGTGCGGCTCTGCTTTGTACACGCGTGACTCTGCTCCGCAAACTCGTACACGCATGGCTCTGCTCTTACATCTCGTACACACGCGGCTCCGCTCCGCACACTCGTACACGCGCGGCTCCGCTCTGTACACCTTGAACACGCGCGGCTCTGCTCCGTACACTTCGTAAACGCGTGGCTCCGGTCCGTACTCCTCATATAAGCGTGGCTCCGCTCCGTACACCTCGTACATGCGCGGCTCCGCTCCACTCTGAACACTCGTACACGCGCTGCTCTGCTCCGCACACCTTGTACACGCGCGTCTACGCTCCGTACACCTCGTACTTGCGCAGCTTTGCTCCGTACACCTCGTACTTGGCGGCGTCTCTCCGTACACCTTGTACACGTGCGGCTCCACTCCACTCCGCACACATCGTACACGTGCGGTTCCGCTCCGTACACCTCGTACACGCGCTGCTCTGCTCTGCACACTTTGTAAATGCGCGACTCTGCTCCGCACACCTCATACACGTGCGGCTCCGCTCCATACACCTCGTACACACGCGGCTCCGCTCCTTACACGTCGTACACTCGCTGCTCTGCTCTGTACACCGCGTACATGCGCGGCTCCGCTCTGCACACCTCATACACGTGCGGCTCCGCTCCATACACCTCGTACACGTGTGGCTCCGCTCCTTACACATCGTACACTCGCTGCTCTGCTCTGTACACCTCGTACACGTGCGGCTCTGCTCTGTACACCTCGTACACGCGCGGCTCCGCTCCGCACACTCGTACATGGGCGGCTCCGCTTCGCACACTCGTACACACGCGGCTCTGCTCCGTACACCTCGTACACGCGCGGCTCTGCACCGTACACCTCACACATGCGTGACTGCTCCGAACACCTCGTACACTCGCGGCTCCGCTCCGCACACTCATATACGCGCAGCTCTGCACCTTACATCTCGTACACACGCGGCTCCGCTCCGCACACTCGTACACGCGCGGCTCTGCTCTGCACACCTCGTACATGCGCGGCTCCGCTCTGCACACCTCATACACGTGCGGCTCCGCTCCATACACCTCGTACACGTGTGGCTCCGCTCCTTACACATCGTACACTCGCTGCTCTGCTCTGTACACCTCGTACACGTGCGGCTCTGCTCTGTACACCTCGTACACGCGCGGCTCCGCTCCGCACACTCGTACATGGGCGGCTCCGCTTCGCACACTCGTACACACGCGGCTCTGCTCCGTACACCTCGTACACGCGCGGCTCTGCACCGTACACCTCACACATGCGTGACTGCTCCGAACACCTCGTACACTCGCGGCTCCGCTCCGCACACTCATATACGCGCAGCTCTGCACCTTACATCTCGTACACACGCGGCTCCGCTCCGCACACTCGTACACGCGCGGCTCTGCTCTGTACACTTCGTACACCCGCGGCTCCGCACACTCGTACACGCGCGGCTCCACTCCGCACACTCGTATATGCGCGGCTCTGCTCCGTACACCTCATACACGCGCGTCTCTGCTCCGTACACCTCGTACACTCGCAGCTCCGCACACTCGTACACGCGTGGCTCCGCTCCGCACACTCGTACATGCGTGGCTCTGCTCCGTACACCTCGTACATGCGCAGCTCTGCTCCGTACCCCTCATACACGCGTGACTCTGCTCTGTACACCTCGTACACTCGCGGCTCCGCTCCGCACACTCGTACATGCGCGGCTCTGCTCCTTACATCTCGTACACACGCGGCTCCGCTCCGCACACTCGTACACTGGAGACTCTGCTCCATACACCTCCTACACGCGTGGCTCCGCTTTGTACACCTCGTACACACGCGGCTCCGCTCCGCACACTCGTACACTGGAGACTCTGCTCCATACACCTCCTACACGCGTGGCTCCGCTTTGAACACCTCGAACACGCGCGGCTCCGCTCCGTACACCTCGTACAAGCGTGGCTCCGCTCCGTACACCTCGTACACGCGCGGCTCTTCTCCTTGCACGTCGTTCACGTGCGGCTCCGCTCCGCACACCTCGTAAACGCGTGGCTTTGCTCCGTACACCTTGTACACGCGCGGATCCGCTCCGCACACTGGTACTAGCGCGGCTCTTCTCCGTACACTTCATACACGCGTGGCTCCGCTCTGCACATATCGTACACGCCCGACTCTGCTTCGTACACCTCGTACACGCGCGGCTCCGCTCGGCACACATCGTACACGCTCGACTCCGCTCCACACACCTCGTACACGTGCGGCTCTGCTCCACACACCTCGTACACGCGTGTCTCTGCTCCACACACCTCGTACATGTGCGGCTCCGCTCCGCACACCTCGTACACGCACGGTTCCGCTCCGTACAGCTCGTACACTTGCTGCTCCGCTCCGTACACCTCATATACGCGTGGCTCCGCTCCGTACACCTCGCACACGCACGGCTCCGCTCCGCACACCTCGTCCACGCGCGGCTCCGCTCCGCACACCTCGTACACGTGTGTTTCTGCTCCACAACCTCATACACGCTGGGCTCCGCTCTGCACACCTCGTACACGCACGGCTCCTCTCCCTACAGCTCGTACACGCACGGCTCCACTCCTTAAATGTCGTACACGTGCGGCTCCGCTCTGTAAACCTCGTAAATGCGTGGCTCCGCTCCGTACACCTCGTAAACTCGCGGCTCCACTCCGTACACCTCATACACGTGCGGCTCCGCTCCGCACACTCGTACACGCGCTGCTCTGATCCGTACACCTCGTACACACGCGGCTCCGATCCGTACGGCTCGTACACGCATGGCTCCGCTCCGTACAGCTTGTACATGCGCGGCTCCGCTCCGTACACCTTGTACACGTGCGGATCCTCCGCAAACTCGTACACACGCTGCTCTGCTCTGTACACCTCGTACACGCGCGGCTCCGCTCTGCACACTCGTACACGTGCGGCTCTGCTCCGTACACCTCGTACATGCAGAGCTATGCTCCGTACAGCTAGTACACGTGCGGCTCCGCGCCGTACACCTAGTACAAGCGCGGATCTGCTCCGCACACCTCGTACACGCATGGCTCCGCTCCGTACAGCTTGTACATGCGCGGCTCCGCTCCGTACACCTTGTACACGTGCGGATCCGCTCCGCAAACTCGTACACTCACTGCTCTGCTCTGTACACCTCGTACACATGCGGCTCCGCTCCGCACACCTTGTACATGCGCGGCTCTGCTCCGTACACCTAGTACACATGTGGCTCCGCTCCGTACACCTCGTACACGCGTTGCTTCGCTCCGTACATCTCGTACACACGCGGCTCCGCTCCAGCTCTGCACACTCGTACACATGCTGCTCCGCTCCGCACACCTCGTACATGAGTGGCTCTGCTCCGCACACATCATACACATGCGACGTTGCTCCGTACGCCTTGTACATGTGCGGCTCAACTCCGTACAACTCGTAGAAGCGCGGCTCCGCTCTATACACCTCGTACACGCGCGGCTCTGCTCCGTACACCTCATAGACGCGCAATACCCCTCCGTACACCGCGTACACGTGTGGCTCTGCTCCGCACACCTCATACACGCGTGTCTCCGCTCTGCACACCTCGTACACGCACGGCTGTGCTCCACAACTCGTACACGCGCGGCTCCGCTCCGCACACCTCGTACATGCAAGGTTCCACTCCGTACAGCTCGTACACGCGTGGCTCCGCTCCGTACAGCTCGTACATGTGCGGCTCCGCTCCGTACACCTTGTACACGTGCGGATCTGCTCCGCACACCTCATACACGCGTGTCTCCGCTCTGCACACCTCGTACACGCACGGCTGTGCTCCACAACTCGTACACGTGCGGCTCCGCTCCGCACACCTCGTACACGCACGGCTCAGCTCCACACACCTCGTACACGCGTGTCTCCGCTCCACACACCTCGTACATGCGCGGCTCCGCTCTGCACATTTCGTACACGCGCGGCTCTGCTGCGCACACTCGTACATGCGCGGATCCGCTCCACACACTCGTACACGCGCTGCCATGCTGTGTACACCTCATACACAAACGGCTCCGCTCCACACACCTCGTACATGCGTGGCTCCGCTCCGCACACCTTGTACATGCGCGGCTCCGCTCCGCACACCTTGTACATGCGCAACTCCGCTTTGCACACCTCGTACACGCGCAACTCCGCTTTGCACACCTCGTACACGCGTGACTCCGCACACTCGTACATGCGCAGCTCTGCTCCGCACATCTCGTACACGTACGGTTCCGCTCCATACACTTTGTACACGCGCAGCTCCGTTCTGCACATCGTACACGCACGGCTCCGCTCCGTACAGCTCGTACAAGCGCGGCTCCGCTCCGTACAGCTCGTACACGCGCGGCTCCACTCCGTACACCTTGTACACACACGGATCCGCTCCACACACCTCATACACGCGTGTCTCCGCTCTATACACCTCGTACACGCGCGGCTCCACTCCGTACACCTTGTACACGAGCGGCTAAGCTCCGCACACTCGTACACTTGCGGCTCTGCTCCGCACACCTCGTACACGCGTGGGTCCGCTCCGCACACCTCGTACACGCATGTCTGCGCTCTGCACACCTCGTACATGCACGGCTCCGCTCTGTACAGCTCGTACACATGCGGCTCCGCTCCGTACAGCTCGTACACGCGCGGCTCTGCTCCGTACAGCTTGCACACGCGCGGCTCCGCTCCGTACACTTTGTACACTCTCGGATCCGCTCCGCACACCCCGTACACGCGCGGCTCCGCTCCATACACTTTGTACACGCGCAGCTCTGCTCTGCACACCTCGTACATGCACGGCTCCGCTCCATACAACTCATACACGTGCGGCTCCGCTCCATACACTTTGTACACGTGCGGATCCGCTCCGCACACCTCGTACACGATTGGCTCCGCTCCACACACTCGTACATATGCGGCTCTGCTCTGCACACCTCGTACACGCGCGACTCTGCTCCGCACACTTCGTACACGCGCGGCTGTACTCCACACACCTCGTACACGCGTGTCTCCTCTCCACACCTCGTACTTGTGCGGCTCTGCTCCACATACCCCGTACACCCACACCTCGTACACGCTAAGCTCCGCTCCGTACACCCTGTACATGCGTGGATCCGCTCCGCACACTCGTACACGCGCTGCTCTGCTCCGTACACCTCGTACACGTGCGGCTTTTCTCTGTACACTTTGTACACGCGCGGATCCGCTCCGCACACCTCGTACACATGCGGCTCCGCTCCATACAACTCATACACGATTGGCTCTGCTCCGTACACCTTGTACACGTATGGTTCCGCTCCATACACTTTCTACACGTGCAGCTCCGCTCTGCACACCTCGTACACGCGCGACTCCGCTCCGCACACTTCGTACACGCGCGGCTGTACTCCACACACCTCGTACACGCGTGTCTCCTCTCCACACCTCGTACTTGTGCGGCTCTGCTCCACATACCCCGTACACGCACACCTCGTACACGCTAAGCTCCGCTCCGTACACCCTGTACATGCATGGATCCGCTCCGCACACTCGTACACGCGCTGCTCTGCTCCGTACACCTCGTACACGTGCGGCTTTTCTCTGTACACTTTGTACACGCGCGGATCCGCTCCGCACACCTCGTACACATGCGGCTCCGCTCCATACAACTCATACACGATTGGCTCTGCTCCGTACACCTTGTACACGTATGGTTCCGCTCCATACACTTTCTACACGTGCAGCTCCGCTCTGCACACCTCGTACACGCGCGGCTCCGCTCTGTACACTTTGTACACGTGTGGATCCGCCCCACTCCGCACACCTTGTACACGATTGGCTCCGCTCCGCACACTCGTACATGTGCGGCTCTGCTCCGCACACCTTGTACACGCGCGGCTCCGCACACCTCTTACACGCGCGGCTCTGCTCCACACACCTCGTACACGTACGGCTCTGCTCTGCACACCTTGTACACGCCTGTCTCCACTCCATACACCTCGTACACGCGCGGCTCCGCTCCACACACCTCGTACACGTGCAGCTCCACTCCGCACACCTTGTACACGCGTGTCTCCGCTCCACACACCTCGTACACGCGCGGCTCCGCTCTGCACACCTCGTACATGCTCGGCTCCGCACATCTTACACGCGCGGCTCCGCTCCGCACACTCGTACATGCGTTGCTCTGCTCCGTACACCTCGTACACGTGCGGCCCGCTCCGTACAGCTCATACACGCGCGGCTTTTCTCTGTACACTTTGAACACGCGCGGATCCGCTCCGCACACTCGTAAATGCGCAGCTCTGCTCCATACACCTCGTACACGCGCGGCTCCGTTTCGCACACATCATACACGCTCGGCTCCGCTCCGTACAACTCGTACACGCGCGTCTCCATTCCGTAAAACTCGTACACGCGCGGCCCCTCTCCGCACACCTCGTACACGCGCGGCTCTGCTCCGTACACGTCGTACACACGCGGCTCCACTCCGTACACCTCGTACTTGCGCAGTTTCGCTCCGTACACCTCGTACTTGCGCGGCCTCGCTCCGTACACATTGTACACGTGCGGCTCCACTCCGCTCCGCACACCTCGGACACGTGCGGCTCCGCTCCGTACACCTCGTACATTCGCGGCTCTGCTCTGCACACCTCCTACACGTGCGTCTCCGCTCCTTACACGTCGTACATGCGCTGCTCTGCACACCTCGTAAACGCGCGACTCTGCTCCGCACACCTCGTACACGCGCGTCTCCGCTCCTTACACGTCGTACATGCGCTGCTCTGCACACCTCGTACACGCGCGGCTCCGCTCCGCACACCTCGTACACGTGTGACTCTGCTCCGCACACCTCGTACACGTGCGTCTCCGCTCCTTACACGTCGTACATGCGCTGCTCTGCTCTGCACACCTCGTACACGCGCGGCTCCGCTCCGCACACCTCGTACACGTGTGGCTCTGCTCCGCACACCTCGTATACGCGTGGTTCCGCACACCTCGTACACGTGTGACTCTGCTCCGCACACCTCGTACACGTGCGTCTCCGCTCCTTACACGTCGTACATGCGCTGCTCTGCTCTGCACACCTCGTACACGCGCGGCTCCGCTCCGCACACCTCGTACACGTGTGGCTCTGCTCCGCACACCTCGTATACGCGTGGCTCCGCACACCTCGTACACGCTCGACTCCACTCCGCACACCTCATACATGCGCGGCTCTGCTCTGTACACCTCGTACACCCGCGGCTCCGCTCCACACACCTAGTACACGCGCGGCTCCGCTCCGCACACCTTGTCCACGCGCGGCTCCGCTCCACACACCTCGTACACGCGCGGCTCCGCTCCACACACCTTGTCCACGCGCGGCTCCGCTCCACACACCTCGTACACGCGCGGCTCCGCTCCACACACCTCGTACACGCGCGGCTCCGCTCCACACACCTCGTACACGCGCGGCTCCGCTCCGCACACCTTGTACACGCGCGGCTCCGCTCCACACACCTCGTACACACGCGGCTCCGCTCCACACACCTCGTACACGCGCAGCTCCGCTCCGCACACCTTGTCCACGCGCGGCTCCGCTTCATACACCTCGTACATTGTTGAGTTGATCAAAAATGTTGTGACGTTTGGTGTTTTCACGTCAGTTTTGCCCAGCTGCACCAAAATGGGCAGAGTTGGGGCAGGATGGAAGTGTGGCACCACAGCTTGTCTAATTCATAGCGAACTGTGGCTTCCCTTACAGCAGAAATCTTACTCCAGTCCGTGACTGGAGTAAGATTTGTGGCAAGGTGCACACACCACTTGTCAGAAGTGCATAATTCATGCGCCACTTAATGAATCTGGACCGTCTGACTCCAGCACGCTCCCTCATCAAGAGCAGCTTGAATATGGCCAGTATTAATGAATCCGTGTCCTAAGTGCTTTATTAGTTAAAGAATAACCGTTGTTTTAATTTTTGTTTTGTAAATTAATATTACACATGAAAATAAGTAATTTTATAATCTTATCAGAGAAGTCTTCTTTTTCCTGCTGGATTGATCTTTCAGTCTCAATTCGCGGTAACATCTGTAAAATCTGTATTCAGTGAAGACAAACTTTCCTATTAGTGAGATAGATGACAGTTAGTGCTATTAATACTCTTTAAAGAAGGAAGGGGAGGAGCTAGCGGAAGGGGGAGGAGCTAGCGGAAGGCACAGACCTTCTGCTGCAAGTTCTCCTGAAACCACAGTTACTTCTCCATGGAAGATTGCAGCTGGTGTTTATACATAGAATCCTAGAACATTAGAATTGGAGGAACCTCCAGGGTCCTAGTGTCCAACCCCTGCTCAATGCAGGATTCACTAAAGCATCTCAGACAAATGTCTGTCCAGCCTCTGTTTGAAGACTTCCATTGAAGGAGAATTCACCACCTCTCGTGGCAGCCTGTTCCATTGAAAAACGCACCAAATCTGCAGCGTGTGCACACAGCCTTGTTGTTCTTTTGGTCACAGGCAGGTCTTTGCACAGTCCTGAATGATAAGTACAGCACATACACGCTAAGGCTATGTGCCCACATAGCAGATTTACATGCATTTTTTCTGCCAGAGAGAAGTGTTTTTTCAGCATTTTTTCAGTGTTTTTTCAAGCACTTTTCCAAGTGATTTTGAGCATCACTTGGAAAAGTGCTTGACAAGTTAGTTGCACAATATAAATCCATGCAACCGGTATGGATTTATATTGTGTGACCAACTTAGATGCTTTAAATGCTGCATCTATAGTAAAAAAAAAAAGAATTAAAAAGTTAAAAATAAAAACCCTGTATACTCACCTCTCCAGTCTCCTCCCGGCGGCGTTCTCTCTCTTCAGCGTCCCGCGGTATACTGGCAGGACCTGCGGTGACGTCATCTAGTCAGCTGATGGTCACACGACCATCACCTGACCTCTGACGTCAGCGGTCGCGTGACCATCAGCTGACTAGATGACGTCACCGCAGGTCCTGCCAGTACACCGCTGGACGCCGAGGAGAGAGGACGCCGCCGGGAGCAGACCGGAGAGGGGAGTATACAGGGTTTTTTATTTTTAACTTATTTATTTCTTTTTTTCACCGCTTGGTAGCCGGGATGAAGAGGAGTTGTAGTCTCTTCTTCATCCTGGGTACCACACGCACCCCGATTACGCTGCAAATTCTTGGCCATTGAATTTAATTGAAACGCAGCAAATCCACATATACCTGCGGGTTTGCTGCTTTTCAATGGCCGCGTAATCGCGGTAGAAATGGTCATGCTGCGTTTTGCAACGCAATGTGAATTCGGCGCGCTAATTAGCGCATCATGTGCACAGCACATCCCAATTCACATTGCTTGGCATGGCAGACGGTTTTACATGGGCACATAGCCTAAGAGCGGGGAGCGGGTCTAGTGTCACCTGCTGGGATGGCACAATCACGGTCAGCAGGATACAGGGGACATTATCAGAAAGGAGGAGATGACGTCTCTTCCCTCTCGCCTATCAGAGAATAGATTGCTGTATACGGGGGGCCTTATCCTCCTCTATTACACAGCACTCAGCTCCTAAAGGGAATGATTTGACCATAATACAATATATTTGAGTGGGGCCAGTGCTCCAGTTTTATGTTCATAATGTTGAATGGAGATTGATCAGTTCCAGTGTGTCTGAACAGGGTCCGAGCCCACATCTCCTGAGCTCAGGCTTTACACTGAGCATCACTGTCACGGACGTCAGATTAGAAGGGCATGGAGCACGATGTGGATGGTTGCCTCCGTATCCGCCATTACCTGGACTGCTAGCTTTCCCTGGACACTCTGGATCAGCTCCTCCGTCTTGTCGAGACCTCTAAGGGCCTGTTCACACAAGCAGATAAAATATCATTCAGCGTTTCATCCAGAAAAGTGGGAGAATTCTTTTCTCACTTGTCGTCCATGTGCAGTCCAGATCTAATCTGGCTTTTTAACCATTTACAGTTTCCAGGGCTACAGGATTGCAATGTATCTGTATAAAGCAGATTTTTTTCTGTACCCATAGACTTGAATGGGTGAATCTTGTCTGACGGATGAAACGAGGACATGCTGCCATTTTCTTTCTTTATTTTTTGCTCACACACAGATTCGATCAGTGACAAAAAAAAAAAATTCCTCCTCTGCACTTTCCCATTGAATACCATTGGTCTGAGTGCCGTCCATTTGTTCCACAGACAACTTTCCTACTGAAAATACATTCGTGTGAACAAGTCCTAAGAAAGACATTGGAATTGGTTATTAGATGTTGACTGAAGTTTGGCTCTGAAAATGCAGGGCTCTTAAAGACGTTCTCTAATACTTTAATGCAGATGATTTATGCATAAAATAGGTGGTCTATATCAGATCGTTGTAGGTCCGACTCTTGGCTCCCCACCAATAAGCTGTTTATAGCTCTGGCAACGGCCGGATGTAACTTGTGAACAGAGCGCACCCCAGTGGCCACTGCCTGGTGCTGCAGATCTCCTCCGGTACTCCTCAATAGCTGGTCTGCACCCGGCAGCGGCCGCAGTGTACGGAGCGGTTTTGTTCCACTTTGAACATTGCCTGCATCTTGCCAGAGGTGATGACAGCTGATCATCGGGGGGCCGAGGGTTGGACCCCCACCTATCTTATATTAATGACCTATCCAGTGGAGTATAAAAGGGTTTGATAACTCCTTTTAAAATCTTGTTTCCATCCCATTGTCTTATACAGCGTGTATCTGTGTTCTTTCTGTAACCAGATGGGCCTGACCTCTGATGGTTCTTCTAGGCTTCTATTACTGCTCTTACAGCCCCAGCATGCATCATTTGTGCTGGAGAGGAATATGAGGACGCAGGAGCAAATAGAAGAACAATTAGGAAAGCTTGGATTATTAGAAGAGCAAAAAATGCTCATAGTGGAGGTGAGACTATTATTATTTATTTTTTTTTTTTTCTTAACTTTCATTTTTATATTTTTTTATTTTTAGGACATTTGTTTCCTCTCTTCAGAAAATAACAGTAGATAAGATTGATCAAAGCTTCTGGAAAGGTGTTCAATAACGTCTGATCAGGTGGCTGGTTTGTAATGGTTGTCCCATCTTACCAATCCCTCTCTTCTACCATGAATGTGACATTGTGGGATGAATATATATATATGTATATGTGTATGTGTGAAAAGTTGTTTGCCCCTTTATGATTTCTCATTCTTTTGCATGTTTGTCACACTTAAATATTTCAGATCTCAAAACAAATTTTAATATTAGACAAAGATAACACAAGTAACCACAAAATGCAGTTTTTAAATGAAGATCCTAATTATTAAGGGAAAAAGAAATCCAAACCTACAGGGCCCTGTGTGAAAAAGTGATTGCCCTCTAAACCTAATAACTGGTTGAAGCACCCTCAGCAACAACAACTACAATCAAGTGTTTGGGATAATTGGCAATGAGTCTTTTACAACACTCTGGAGGAATTTTTGCCCACTCATCTTTGCAAAATTGTTGTAATGTAGCCACATTGGAGGGTTTCCGAGCATGAACCTCTTTCTTAAGGTCAGGACTTTGACTAAGCCACTGCAAAGTCTTAATTTTGTTTTCCTTAAGCCATTCAGAGGTGGACTTAATGGTGTGTTTTGGATTATTGTCCTGCTGCATAACCCAAGTGCACTTCAACTTGAGGTCATGAACAGAAGGCCAGACATTCTCTTTCAAGATTTTTTGGTTAACCAGCAGAATTCTTGGTTCCATTTCCACAGCAAGTCTTCCAGGTCCTGAAGCAGCATAACAGTCCCAGACCATCACGCTACCGCCACCATATTTTACTGTTGGTATGATGTTCCTTTTTTAAAATGCAGTGCTACTTCTACGCCAGATGTAATGGGACATACAGCTTCCAAAAAGTTCAACTTTTGTCTTGTCAGTCCACAGAGTATTCTCCCAAAAGTCTTGGCGATCATCAAGATGTTTTCTGACAAAACTGAGATGAGCCTTTGTTCTTATTGCTCAGCAATGGTTTTCGTCTTGGAACTCTGCTATGCGTGTCATTTTTGCCCAGTCTCTTTCTTTTGGTGTAGTCATGAACACTGTCCTTAACTGAGGCAAGTGAGACCTGCAGTTCTCTGGATGTTGTTGTGGGGTCTTTTGTGACCTCTTGGATGAGTCGTTGCTGCGCTCTTGGGGTAATTTTGATCAGCCGGCCACGCCTAGGAAAGTTCACCATTGTTCCATATTTTTGCCTATTGTGGATAATGACTTCCACTGTGATTCGCTGGAGTCCCAAATCTTTAGAAATGGGTTTAGAACTTTTTCCAGACTGATAGATCTCAATTACTTTGTTTCTCATTTGGTCCTGAATTTCTTTGGATCGCAGCATGATGTCTAGCTTTAGAGGATCTTTTGTTCTACTTCACTTTGTCAGGCATGTCCTATTTAAGTGATTTCTTGATTGAGAACACGTGTGGCAGTAAACAGGGCTGTGTGGGGCTACGGAAATTGAACTCAGCTTCCCAAAGATGTGACAAATCACAGTTAATTTATGTTTTAAGGAGGGAGGGGCATCACTTTTTCACACAGGGCCCTTTAGGTTTGGATTTCCTTTTCCCTTAATCATAAAAACCTTCCTTTTAAAAACTGCATTTTGTGTATACTTGTGCTATCTTTGTCTAATAGGAGTCTGCTGCTGACATTGGTATTGGGGTAATGTCCCCCAATTCTGTTACTATCCTCCATCCTGGTATGTATGGTCCCTCCTTCCTGGTATATGTGGCCCCCATCACATCTTGGTATACGTGACCCTCATCCCCATCCTGGAATGCATGTCACCCCTTGAGCCCCCGGTATTCATGGCACCCCTTTGATCAACCATCCTGGTATGCATGGCACCCCCTGATCCCCATCCTAGTTTTCATGGCACCCCTTGATCCCCCATCCTGGTATGCATGGCATCCCTTGATCACCCATCCTGGTATGCATGACACCCCTTGATCTCCCATTCTGGTATGTATGGCACCCCGTGATCACACATCCTGGATATATACAGTAACAGACCAAAAGTTTGGACACACCTTCTCATTTAAAGATTTTTCTGTATTTTCAATGACAACGAAAATTGTACATTCACACTGAAGGCATCAAAACTATGAATTAACACATGTGGAATTATATACTTAACAAAAAAGTGTGAAACAACTGAAAATATGTCTTATATTCTAGGTTCTTCAAAGTAGCCACCTTTTGCTTTGATGACCGCTATGCACACTCTTGACATTCTCTTGATGAGCTTCAAGAGGTAGTCACCGGAAATGGTTTTCACTTCACAGGTGTGCCCTGTCAGGTTTAATAAGAGGGATTTCTGGCCTTATAAATGGGGTTGGGACCATCAGTTGGGTTGTGCAGAAGTCTGGTGGATACACAGCTGATAGTCCTACTGAATAGAATTTGTACTATGGCAAGAAAAAAAGCAGAAAAACATGTCCCCAGCATGAGACACCCATTCAGGGCCGGCGTAATGGCAAGCAGACTAGGCATCTGCCTGGGGCCTCCAGCCCGTGGCATGCCTCTATAGGGTCCGTGAGTTCGTCCCCCCGCATCGCGCATTGAACTGTATCGGTAGCGGGGGAATGACTGTGCCTGCAGAGCATGGAGCAGCTGGAGAACGAGGAGAGGTGAGTATTGTATGTATTTGTTTATTATACGTGGTGACCATAATACTGCAGAACTGGGGGGCTGCATTATACTGTATGGAGTGGCTGAATTATACTCTATGGTTGGGGCCAAATTATACTTTGAGGACTATGGGTTGCATTATATTATATGTACTATATGTTTGGCTGCATTATACTGTAGGGAGGCTGCATTATACTCTATTAAGGACTGAGGAGAATGCATTATACTATATGAAGGACTATGGGGAGTGCATTATACACTATGAAGGACTATGGAGAGTGCATTATACTATAGGGAGGGCTATGGGGAGTTCATTATACTATAGGGAGGATTATAGGGAGTACATTATACTATATGAAGGGCTATAGGGAGTGCATTATACTATAGGGAGGGCTATGGGGAGTGCATTATACTATAGGGAGGGCTATAGGGAGTGCATTATACTATATGGAGGGCTATAGGGAGTGCATTATACTATATGGAGGACTATGAGGTGCATTCCATTATATGGAGGACTATGGGGAGTATATTATACTATATGGAGGGCTATGGGGAGTGTATTATACTATATGGAGGACTATGAGGTGCATTATACTATATGGAGGGCTATGGGGAGTGTATTATACTATATGGAGGACTATGAGGTGCATTATACTATATGGAGGGCTATGGGGAGTGTATTATACTATATGGAGGGCTATGGGGAGTGCATTATACTATATGGAGGGCTATGGGGAGTGTACTATACTATATGGAGGACTATGAGGTGCATTATACTATATGGAGGGCTATGGGGAATGTATTTACTATATTGAGGAAAATGGGCCACATTATACAATATGGAGGGCTGTGGGGCACATTATACAATATGAAAGACTATGGGGAGTGCATTATGCTATATGAAGGACTATGGGGAGTATATTATACTATATGGAGGGCTATGAGGTGCATTATACTATATGGAGGGCTATGAGGTGCATTATACTATATGGAGGACTATGAGGTGCATTATACTATATGGAGAACTATGAGGTGCATTAAACTATATAGAGAGCTATGGGGAGTGTATTATACTATTTGGAGGAATATGGGCCACATTATACAATATGGAGGGCTATGGGGAGTGCATTATACAATATGGAGGACTATGGGGAGTGCATTATACAATATGGAGGGCTGTGGGGCACATTATACAATATGGAGGACTATGGGGAGTATATTATACTATATAGAGGGTTATGGGGAGTGCATTATACAATATGGAGGACTATGGGAAGTATATTATACTATATAGAGGGTTATGGGGAGTGCATTAGACTATATGGAGGGCTATCGGGAGTGTATTATACTATATGGAGGACTATGGGGAGTGCATTATACAATATTGAGGGCTATGGGGAGTGCATTATACAATATGGAGGGCTGTGGGGCACATTATACAATATGGAGGACTATGTGGAGTATATTATACTATATAGAGGGTTATGGGGAGTGCATTATACTATATGGAGGGCTATCGGGAGTGTATTATACTATATGGAGGACTGTGGGCCTCATTATACAATATGGGGGGCTGTGGGGCACATTATAAAATATGGAGGACTATGGCATGTATTATACTAAACAAGCAAAATGCTGCCTATTCATCGAGTAATTGGATTGTTTATGCCAGAACAAAAATCCTTGTTCTCAGCAGCACATCGGCCGGTGTAACCTGCAGATGTGCTGCTGATAACATGATGCTGTATGGGGACAGATTGATCTATTAGTGATTGTTCTGTATCCATCATTCTTCCTCAGCTGGTGTAAAGAGGTCGGGAAACAAGCGTCGAACGGCTTCAGTATTGTGGATTGCGCTCGTTTAGCGGCCTGATCTCAGCGCATGTAAATACAAGCTAAATGTTTGTGTGGTGCTGTATGTCAGCATTTGGGACCCCACTTTAAACTTTTCCCCAGGGCCCCACTTTATCTAAAATCGGCCCTGCACCCATTTAAATGGTTCCCGTCCGCTGCACAGACTGGGAGAGAGAGAGGAGACTATTTGTGGCTTATGTAGTGGCGCTCAGTTTTGTGGACATCGGAGGGAAAGTTTTCTTTTAATTTATGAAATTCAATTCATGCGCTAAATGTAAAAAAATATTAGTAACAATTCAACTTTATTTTAATCCTTAGGTTATGGGTGAGGATCTTTTGTCAGAAAGAACAGAGGAAGGACAAATGGACACAAAAACCACTCAGACATTGGCCTCTTACATAATGGCGTCTGACGCCGAGTTCAGAGTCAAATGGTTTCAGAAAGCGACCACTTTCCTAATGAGCAGCGAGTAAAGATGATCAGCTCTCCGCCATCACTGACTGTCTGCAGACTGGAGCTTGTCCATCTCTAATCATTCCTGCTCAATGGGGGCCACAATATTTTCACTTCACAGTAATCACTGACATCTTTTCGGAGTATATTGTATACATAGTGATCTCTATACGGCTGGAGCACTTACAGTAGCCAATCAGATGGCATGCAGGTAGCGTTGTGCGAGATCCAGTATGCCGTCCTGCTTCTATCATTAGAGGGTCCTGCTAGAGAACAGCGGCCACACTATTATACTGTGTCCAGAGTTACAGGACTCTGTCAGATGTGGACTGCTACGTTGCAAAAAATGCTTAATAAGTTATTTTTTTTCAAACTGGATTGATATGCAAAATATTTTTAATAAAATCATTTTCTTATACTTGCAGGGTTTCTGCTTATTCAGTAATGTTGTAGCTGTTTTCTCTCACGCTGTGGATGATTGTAAATGAATACAGTTTCCTACATAATCATTGCAGCGGATCAGTTAAAAACGGGTGCCGTATGTGTTGTACCCAGGGCCGGCATCACCACCCGGGCAAGTGCCTGGGCCCTGAGCGAGCAGGGGGCCCACTCACCCTCTGGGACACCAGCGCGCTATGGGGCCCATGAGTCAGCGGGGCCTGATGCCAGCGAATGGGCACCTGCACTGGGCCTTCCCCAGTGCTTTAAACTGTTTGCAATACTTACCTCTCCCTGTTCCTCTGCTGCTCCTCTGTCTTCTGCGTCTTCTTACTCTGTGACATCTCAGGGCAGAGGGCGCAATGACGTCACTACAGAGCGCCCTCTGCTGAGCAGTCCCAGTGCAGAGAATCAGAAGACGCTGATGAGACAGGCCTGCTTCCAGCAAGGAGCGGTGAGTATTTGATTTTTTTTTTTTTATGTTATGAGTATTATATGGGGCTCATTATCTATTGAACAATATATGGGGCCCATTATGTATGGAGTATTATATAGGGCTTATTATCTATTGAACAATATATGGGGCTCATTATGTATGTAGTATTATATGGGGCTCATTATCTATTGAACAATATATGGGGCCCATTATGTATGGAGTATTATATAGGGCCCATTATCTATGGAGCATTATATGGGGCCTATTCTTTATGGAGCAATATATTGGTCCCACTATTTATGGAGCAATATATAGGGCCCATACTGTATGGAGCAATATTTGGGCTCCATTATTCTGTATGGAGCATTATATGGTACCCATTATGTATGGAGCAATATATGGGGCTCATTTTACTTTATGGAGCAATATATGGGATCCATTATACTGAATGGAGCAATATATGGGGATCATACTGTATGGAGCATTATATACGGTCCGTTATTCTGTATGGAGCAATATATGGTGCCCATAGTACTGGATGCAGGACCATGTGCTGCCCATAATACTGGATGGAGGACCATGTGGTGTCCATAATACTGTATGGAGGACCACGTGGTGTCCATAATACTGTATATGGAGGACTACGTGGGGCCCATAATACTGTATAGAGGACTATATTGTCTGGTCTGAACTGTGCGCTGGGAGGATTCGCCGGTTTCTGAGCTGTTGTAGACTTTACAATAGATATCACTCATGTAATGTGAGAAGTGAAATCTTTAGCATTGTACTATACCTATATTTCTGTGCATCATGAATCGTGGTAGGTGTGAAAGGAGCCCACTGAGACTTTTGCCCGGGGCCCATGAAATCCTGGAGCCGGCCCTGGTTGTGGCATCTATTTCTTTTTGTACTGGATGCATGAGTTTTAATGGCGAATTTCTTTAAAAAAACAGTGGGATAAACAGTCATCTGAACTTGTCCCTTAACTTACATTGGTCTGTGAGGTGATCTGAAAGCAGAAAATCCAATGCTGACTTCTAGAACATTTGGGGTAACTTTCCCGCATTGGTCTCTACATAATCTGTGAATTCAGGGAACTGCTAGATCTGCAGCAGATAAAAGAGGGATTATATCAAAATGCCATCATGCAGACCAGCAAGTGACACATCGCTGGCATAAGGTCCTCTGCCCCGACTTGTTGCTTTTAGATTACATAGCAAAAACCTGATGACAGTTTCCCTGTAATAAAATCCCAGAGCTTCTCACATGGGAGATACAGCGGGTGGCAGATACTGGCCTGGAATCCTGCAGATACACAGCACTGCCGTCACCTATACACTGCATTGTGAAAGGATTTGGCCCCCTTGAACTTTTCTACCTTTTGCCACATTTCTGGCTTTAAACATAAAGATATAAAATTCTATTTTTTGGGGGAAGAATCAACAACAAGTGGGGCACAATCGTGAAGTGGAATGAAATTTATTTGCTATTTTAAACTTTTTTAACAAATTAAAAACTGAAAAGTGGGGCGTGCAATATTATTCGGCCCCCTTGAGTTAATACTTTGTAGCGCCACCTTTTGCTGCGAATATAGCTGCAATCGCTTGGGGTATGCCTCTATCAGTTTTGCACATCGAGTGGCTGAAATTCTTGCCCATACTTCCTTGCAAAACAGCTGGAGCTCAGTGAGGTTGGATGGAGGGCGTTTGTGAACAGCAGTTTTCAGCTCTTTCCAAGATTCTCGTTTGGATTCAGGTCTGGACTTTGACTTGGCCATTCTAACACCTGGATATGTTTATTTTTGAACCATTCCATTGTAGATTTTGCTTTATGTTTGGGATCATTGTCTTGTTGGAAGATAAATTTCCGTCCCAGTCTCAGGTCTTTTGCAGACTCCAACAGGTTTTCTTCCAGAATGGTCCTGTATTTGGCTCCATCCATCTTCCCATCAATTTTAACCATCTTCTCTGTCCCTGCTGAAGAAAAGCAGGCCCAAACCATGATGCTGCCACCACCATGTTCGACAGTGGGGATGGTGTTTTGAGGGTGATGAGCTGTGTTGCTTTTACGCCAAACATATCGTTTTGCATTGTGGCCAAAAAGTTTGATTTTGGTTTCATCTGACCAGAGCACCTTATTCCACATGTTTGGTGTGTCTCCCAGATGGCTTGTGGCAAACTTCAAACGAGACTTTTTATAGATATCTTTGAGAAATGGCTTTCTTCTTGCCATTCTTCCATAAAGCCCAGATTTGTGCAGTGTATAACTGATTGTTGTCCTATGGACAGACTAACCCACCTCAGCTCTAGATCTCTGCAGTTCATCCAGAGTGATCATGGGCCTTTTGGCGGCATCTCTGATCAGTCTTCTCCTTGTTCGAGATGAAAGTTTAGAGCAGTGTTTCCCATACTCCAGTCCTCACAGACCCCACAGGTCATGTTTTCAGGATTTCCATAGTATTGCACAGGTGAGAAAATTCCTGATGCCTTGATGATACTTCCATCACCTATGCAATACTAAGGAAATCCTGAAAACATGACCTGTGGTGGTCCGTGAGGACTGGAGTTTGGGAAACACTGGTTTAGAGGGACGGCCGGGTCTTGGTAGATTAGCATTGGTCTGATACTCCTTCCATTTCAATATGGTCGCTTGCACAGTGCTCCTTGAGATGTTTAAAACTTGGGAAATCTTTTTGTATCCAAATCCGGCTTTGAACTTCGCCACAACAGTATCTCGGACCTGCCTGGTGTGTTCCTTGGTCTTCATGATGCTCTCTGCACTTGAAACAGAACCCTGAGACTATCACACAGCAGGTGCATTTATACAGAGACTTGATTACACACAGGTGGATTCTAGTTATCATTACCAGTCATTTAGGACAACATTGGATCAGTGAATTCTAGTTATCGTTACCAGTCATTTAGGACAACATTGGATCATTCAGAGATCCTCACTGAACTTCTGGAGTGAGTTTGCTGCACTGAAAGTAAAGGGGCCGAATAATATTGCACGCCCCACTTTTCATTTTTAAGTTTAAAATATCCAATAAATTTCATTCCCACTTGTTGATTCTTCCCAAAAAAATGTGAATTTTATATTTTTATGTTTGAAGCCAGAAATGTGGCAAAAGGTAGAAAAGTTCAAGGGGGCCAAATCCTTTCACAATGCCCTGTATCTACCACTCGCTGACCTCCCTCTGTGAGAAGCTGATGGTTATTAATGATGGAATACAATGTTTTATTATAGCGGTGAGTGCTGCATTCACTTCTTACACTCATTCATGTGGATTTGTCTGATTAGTGACCTGCACCAGCTTATATCATGGGGCTGCTCAAAGTATAAAAATTTACCAGAAAGGTGTGTTCTGTTTATTTTCTTTTGGTTTCCATTTTGTTTTACTTTTTTTTTTTCTTTACGTGGATCTTTCTGTAAAAAATAAATAAATAAAAAATAAAATATAGTCAACCTCTGGTATGCTCTACTACCATGAGATCCCCATAATAAAGGCAGAATTTAATAAAGGGTTACACATTTATCCAAGACATTGAAAGTTATGGTTAAAAAGGTAAAAAGACTTTTCTTTTTTTGCAGCAAAATTGGCTACAATTGCACAGACAGGTTATATTTGCCCACAGCGTGGGACTGGGGAGACTGGGGCCCACCCTACAGCTAGATGCAGATACCTGTTAGCCGTTATCCCCGTTATAGTGGGACCTCGACTGTAAAACACAGGCGGCTCCTGCACATCTACTGTGCGCACAGCACAACTGGGATGGACAATTACGGTCGTTTGCATTAAAGGGCTTCTTTGGTGAAAACAAGTTATCACCGATCCATGGGCTCCTCAGGATTGGTGATAACTTAATGATCGTTTGGGTCCGACCATTGGAAACCGCACTGATCAGAATTGGGAAGTTTTATCCCTGACAGGACACTTTTATCCCCATTTTAAAATGCAGCGGCAGGTGGGATGTCTGACCGCAGATTCATTCATTCTCTTTGGGGCTTCCAGAAAAAAACAAGAGCAGCGCTCGCAGCCATTGAGGGAATGAATGGATCAGTGGTGAAGTCGCACATGCTGCTCCAGTCTAGTGGGGATAAAAGCTCCACATTCTACCAATCGGTGCGGGTCCCAGCAGTCAGACCCCCACCAATCAATACCTTATCACTTATCCTTTGGAAAGGTGATTACTTGTTTTCACAGTAGAATTCCTGTAAGTGCATCTTGTTCCAAGTATTTAATCACAAATCTAAATAAAGATTATTCTCCTAATATCAGAGAGAACAATTGACTGCTGTACACAACACACTCCACTTTTTCAAGACCAATAATACCACATTCAAGGGAGAACTAAAGTGACACTGTGACCAGACCACATATTACCAGCATAAAGCGACCGAATAATCCCACGTAGAAGGGAGAAATACAGCCACACCGTGACCAGACCACATATTACCACCACATAGTGACCGAATAATACCACATATTGTATAAGGGACAAATATTGCCACACCATGATCAGACCAGATTTTAGCAGCATATAGCGACCAAATTATTCCACATAGAAGGGAGAACTACCGTCACACCGTGAGCAGACCACATATGACCACCACATAGTGACCGAACAATACCACATATTGTATAAGGGACAAATATCGCCACACCATGACCAGACCAGATTTTAGCAGCATATAGCAACCAAATTATTCCACATAGAAGGGAGAACTACCGTCACACCGTGAGCAGACCACATATGACCACCACATAGTGACCGAACAATACCTCATACTGTAAAAGGGAGAAATATCGCCACACCATGACCAGACCAGATATTACCAACATATAGCGACCAAATAATTCCACATACAAAGGAGAAATACCACCACACCATGTCCACACCACATAGTGACCAAATAATAACACATACAGGGATAAATACCACACCATGACCGGACCAGATATTACAACATAGTGACCGAATATTACAATACTGATCATTAATGAAATGTCCTCGGATGCACATTCAGTTGAAACCAGTGGGCCCCCTCTACGTCCTGCTCAGGGTCCTGCCAAGGACCCTGGCCCACCGGATAATCGTCCAGTGTCCCGGTGCTCCAGTCAGACCCTGTTTGCCCACCAAACTCATCCATTTAAATGTCTGATTTTAGAGTTTGCATTGTGTTCCTTTTCTTAGCTTATAAAAACATAATAATTATAGTCTATGGACCTTTTCTGATGCTGATGGTTCACAAAAGAAATTTGAGACATGTTTGATTGTAATCTGATTTGCAGATAAAACTGGCCCATTCAAATGATTGGATTGCCAAAAAAAGATCCATTTGCATCCTTGTTCTGTATGTTTTTCACTGACTAATGTTAGAAGTTTGTAAATCTTCATCACTTTTTTTCTCTCATCAATAGGTGGCAGAAAATGTCATTTTACAACATGAGGAGAGAAAACTTCATTCCATCACTTTACCTGATGGGCCCATGCAGGTTCGGACTGGCCTGGTGTGATAAATTCCCGGTGGGCCCCGATGAGAGAGTGAGAGAATTGGTAACGGGGGCTCTTAAAAAGTGCGGGCCCTTTAAAAGCGCAGCCGAAGGAAATGTAGCGTCGCGTGCGGCGCTCCTACTATTCAGTGGTGACAGCGGGTGACGCGCATAGTCACATGACAGGAGGACGTGATCTTGGTGGGCGGTGACACGCACCGCGCTCTGCTTTCCCGCTGGTGGCTGGCAGTTGTGTGGTGTCAGGTGACACGCTGACGTCACGCTCTCCTCTCCCTGCTCCCCTGCCGGCTTTCGATACGCCGACGCCGCGCTCTGCTCTCGAGTCCCGGCTCCTGCTCCCTTGGAATTGGCCTTGTAACACCGGCTCCCGTCCGGGTATGTAACACCGCACCAGCACCGCGCACCGCCCTCTTCTCTCCTGCTCTCTTGGCCTTTTAAGCCGGCTCCTGGGCTGAGTATGCGGTGACCTGCACTCTGCTCTCTCACCATCACCCTGGAAACAAGACTGCAGGCCTGGCTACAGCTCTCCCTGCTTCAACTTCAAGTCAAGTGCAATAGCCACATTTTTCTGGGTGAGTGTTCCCAGCATTGGTCATCATCCATATATGGAGGGGTCGCAGGCTGGTCACATGGGGACATGGATGGAGACATGGGGCTGAAGGGGGGGCTGGATGGACCCGTGGGGACATGTATGGAGACATGGGGCTAAAGGGGGGGGTCTGGCTGGACCCGTGGCGACATGGATGGAGACATGGGGCTGAAGGGGGGGCTGGTTGGACCCGTGGGGACATGGATGGAGACATGGGGCTGAAGGGGGGGCTGGTTGCACCCGTGGGGACATGGATGGAGACATGGGGCTGAAGGGGGGGCTGGCTGGACCCATGGGGACATGGGGCTGAAGGGGGGGCTGGCTGGACCCATGGGGACATGGGGCTGAAGGGGGGGCTGGCTGGACCCATGGGGACATGGGGCTGAAGGGGGGGCTGGCTGGACCCATGGGGACATGGGGCTGAAGGGGGGCTGGCTGGACCCATGGGGATATGGGGCTGAAGGGGAGGCTGGCTGGACCCATGGGGACATGGGGCTGAAGGGGGGGCTGGCTGGACCCATGGGGACATGGGGCTGAAGGGGGGGCTGGCTGGACCCATGGGGACATGGGGCTGAAGGGGGGGCTGGCTGGACCCATGGGGACATGGGGCTGAAGGGGGGGCTGGCTGGACCCATGGGGACATGGGGCTGAAGGGGGGGCTGGCTGGACCCATGGGGACATGGGGCTAAAGGGGGGGCTGGCTGGACCCATGGGGACAGACATGGGGCTGAAGGGGGGGCTGGCTGGACCCATGGGGACAGACATGGGGCTGAAGGGGGGGCTGGCTGGACCCATGGGGACATGGATGGAGACATGGGGCTGAAGGGGGGGCTGGCTGGACCCATGGGGACATGGATGGAGACATGGGGCTGAAGGGGGGGCTGGCTGGACCCATGGGGACATGGATGGAGACATGGGGCTGAAGGGGGGGCTGGCTGGACCCATGGGGCCATGGATGGAGACATGGGGCTGAAGGGGGGGCTGGCTGGACCCATGGGGACATGGATGGAGACATGGGGCTGAAGGGGGGGCTGGCTGGACCCATGGGGACATGGATGGAGACATGGGGCTGAAGGGGGGGCTGGCTGGACCCATGGGGACATGGATGGAGACATGGGGCTGAAGGGGGGGCTGGCTGGACCCATGGGGACATGGATGGAGACATGGGGCTGAAGGGGGGGCTGGCTGGACCCATGGGGACATGGATGGAGACATGGGGCTGAAGGGGGGGCTGGCTGGACCCATGGGGACATGGATGGAGACATGGGGCTGAAGGGGGGGCTGGCTGGACCCATGGGGACATGGATGGAGACATGGGGCTGAAGGGGGGGCTGGCTGGACCCATGGGGACATGGATGGAGACATGGGGCTGAAGGGGGGGCTGGCTGGACCCATGGGGACATGGATGGAGACATGGGGCTGAAGGGGGGGCTGGCTGGACCCATGGGGACATGGATGGAGACATGGGGCTGAAGGGGGGGCTGGCTGGACCCATGGGGACATGGATGGAGACATGGGGCTGAAGGGGGGGCTGGCTGGACCCATGGGGCCATGGATGGAGACATGGGGCTGAAGGGGGGGCTGGCTGGACCCATGGGGCCATGGATGGAGACATGGGGCTGAAGGGGGGGCTGGCTGGACCCATGGGGCCATGGATGGAGACATGGGGCTGAAGGGGGGGCTGGCTGGACCCATGGGGCCATGGATGGAGACATGGGGCTGAAGGGGGGGCTGGCTGGACCCATGGGGCCATGGATGGAGACATGGGGCTGAAGGGGGGGCTGGCTGGACCCATGGGGCCATGGATGGAGACATGGGGCTGAAGGGGGGGCTGGCTGGACCCATGGGGCCATGGATGGAGACATGGGGCTGAAGGGGGGGCTGGCTGGACCCATGGGGCCATGGATGGAGACATGGGGCTGAAGGGGGGGCTGGCTGGACCCATGGGGCCATGGATGGAGACATGGGGCTGAAGGGGGGGCTGGCTGGACCCATGGGGCCATGGATGGAGACACGGGGCTGAAGGGGGGGCTGGCTGGACCCATGGGGCCATGGATGGAGACACGGGGCTGAAGGGGGGGCTGGCTGGACCCGTGGGGCCATGGATGGAGACACGGGGCTGAAGGGGGGGCTGGCTGGACCCGTGGGGCCATGGATGGAGACACGGGGCTGAAGGGGGGGCTGGCTGGACCCGTGGGGCCATGGATGGAGACACGGGGATGAAGGGGGGGCTGGCTGGACCCGTGGGGCCATGGATGGAGACACGGGGCTGAAGGGGGGGCTGGCTGGACCCGTGGGGACATGGATGGAGACACGGGGCTGAAGGGGGGGCTGGCTGGACGCGTGGGGACATGGATGGAGACACGGGGCTGAAGGGGGGGCTGGCTGGACGCGTGGGGACATGGATGGAGGCACGGGGCTGAAGGGGGGGGCTGGCTGGACGCATGGGGGGACTTATGGATGGAGGCACGGGGCTGAAGAGGGGGCTGGCTGGACGCATGGGGAGACACATGGAGGTGAAGGTGGCCAAGTTGGGGACCTGGATGGACACATGGAGGTGAAGGGCGGCAAGCTGGACACATGGGGACCTGGATAGATATATGGGGTGGGGTGGGATGCATATATGGGGGGGACAGGGTGGACACATGGAGGCCCGGATGGATATATGGGAGGGGCAGGCTGGACACATGGAGACCAGAATGGATATATGGGTGGGGGGGGGGTCAGGATGGATAGATGGGTGGCCTCGCTGGACAAGGGACTTTATTACTGTTTAGTGGCCAGATTGAGGAACTTTATTAGTTTATGATGGCGAGTGGGGAACATTATTACTTTAGAGTCCAATTAGGGACATTATTACTTCTGTAATATAATTTACTTTTTAGGAAACTGTTTTCCATAAGAGGGGACAAAAGGGGGGTCCTGTTACTGTGCAGGGCGCCACTATGTCGCTTTATTTCTTCAACTGGTGTAGTGTAGAAGCCTGGGGAAAAGTGGGAATGTGCTCTAAAAGAGATCAGTTATTGATAACTGTGTGTTATTTTCTGCAGAGATGATTCCTCGCTGGAAGAAGTGATGGCGGACTGTGCCAAATGAAGAAAAGCGAAGATGAAGAACTTCACCTAGAGACATCACTGGTGAGTCAGTGTATTACTGTACACTTACACTATATAGTATATTCAGAGCTCCTGTGTATGTCACTGGTGACCAGTGTATTACCTATACACTATATACAGAGCTCCTGTGTATAATGTCATCGGTAATCACTGTATTACCTGTACACTATATACAGAGCTCCTGTGTATAATGTCACCGGTGATCACTGTATTACCTGTACACTATATACAGAGCTCCTGTGTATAATGTCACCGGTGATCACTGTATTACCTGTACACTGACACTATATACAGAGCTCATATGTATAGTGACAGTGTTGTTAGTATTGTGGTTTGTATTCCTGATCAGTATTGTAGTATTTGGTCACTATGTGGTGGTAATATGTGGTCTGGTCATGGTGTGGCGATATTTGTCCCTTTTGTATGTGGTATTATTGGTGTTATTATAGTGGATTATGTTGTGTATGGCGGTCATTTGTTCTCGCTGAGATTAACTAGGAAAAGATTTTTTTCCATGAGGCCACGGCTTCACTATCAGTATTTGGTCAGTATTGTTTCTCAGTAGTGAGAGGCAAAAGCAGGAGTGGGTGATAAATCCAGAATTGGTGACTTGTTTCTATTATACCTTTTCTCTGATTGTTCCTCACCTGGTTTTGGCTCCCACTCCTGAGAATAATCCTGACTGAATACTGATAGTGGGGCTGTGGCCTTAGAGATGAAATACTTGGAGCAGAGCGTCAGAGATGCACTTACAGGGGTTCTCCGGTGAAAACAAGTCATCATCTCTCCACAGGATCAGTGATAACTTATTGATTGGTGGGGTCTGACTACTGGGACCTGCACCGATCGGCAGAATGTGGAGCTTTTCTCCCCATTAGACTGGAGCTCATGTGCGACTCGACCACTGATCCATTCATTCCCTCAGAGGCTGCGAGCGCTGCTCTTTTTTGGAAGCCCCCAAGAGAACGAATGAGGCTGTGGTCAGACGTCCCACCTGTCGCTGCATTGTAAAATGGGGATAAGTGTCCTGTCAGGGATAAAACTTCCCCATTCTTCCAATCAATAAGTGATCACCTATCCTGTGCAGCCCATGAATCTGCGATCACTTGTTTTAACCACAGAAGCTCTTTCATGCAAACTCCAGAAATTGTCCATCCCTGTTCTAGTCTGTGCACAGTAGATGTGAGGAGCCGCCGGTCACTGCTCCACTATAACAGGGAGAGCAGAGAAAAGAGATCTGCATATTGCTGTAGGTGGCCCCTAGAGTCAGTGTCCCCTGTGGCCCCAGACGCCCCAGTCCGACCCTGCTGACATCTGATTAAGGCCTAAGGCCCTGTTCACATGTCAGGTTTTAATCAGTGTTTTTTTCTCATTTTCATCTGATTTTGGTCAGTGTGTCAGTTTTTCTCCTCAGTGGGGCATATTTTCTATATGTAAAGTAAAAAGCTAAAGGTTTCCTCGCCTCGCTTGCCCGGCCTATAGACCCTGGAAAACAGGCAGTACAGGCAACATGGTTGGTTCTGGCCATTTTTCTGACAGACTCATTGACTTCAATAGATGATCTTTATCTACAAATCGGATGAAAATCGGACCGGTCTCAGTTCTGATTTACAGATCAATCGTCCACAAAAAATAGAGCTGTAAACCTGTCCCCGGTCTATAACGGAGCATATTCTACCTGTTAGAGAAATAACCAGACGTGAAAAGAGCCATGTGCTATTCTTACAGGGAAGGGGCCACCATTTTATGTTTTGTATTAATAATTATTGATTATGTAATCAATTATTTTTAATACAAAATTAAATGTCCGACTTTATTAGTTTTTTAGTTATTTATGCTGACATTGGCCACTGGGGGCTGCCATTTTTATTTGGGGGGGGGTGTAAAAAGTGCTCTTACACACCTCATTTACAGCAGCCCTGGCCATAAGAGACAGTAGTCTGTCACCGACCCCATCTCTAACATTAGAGGCCGCTCCTCCTGCCTCTAGCTGTGACCTGGGCACGCCCCCTTGGCTGTTCAGGTCGCAGCCGTGGGAGGAGATTGCAGCCATCTTTGTGGAGCCTGCAGTGTAAGCTGCACATTCCCCCTGTCGTCGCACGCACTGCTCAGTCAGAGCGTGCCATGACAGGAGCTGCCAGGGAGGAAATGCCTGGGAGTGGACGTCCCGAGTGAGTATCTGCGGCGGCGCCGTGCGGTGATCTCAGCTTCTCTGCTGTTATCACCGCCGACATCTTCAGGCAACACAGACACAGCGCTGCGTGGGAACGTGGAAGGTGAGTAGAAGCGTTTATTGTTTTGTTTTTTTCTCCTTTGCATTGAATATATGGGGGCATAAACCCACCAGGATGGAGGAGGAGTCATAAACCCACCAGGATGGAGGAGGAGTCATAAACCCACCAGGATGGAGGAGGAATCATATACCCACCAGGATGGAGGGGGGGCATATATCCACCAGGATGGATGGAGGGGGGGCATATACCCACCATGATGGATGTAGGGGGGGGGCACATACCCACTAGGATGGATGGAGGGGGGGCATATACCCACCAGTATGGAGGGGGGGATATACCCACCAGGATGGATGGAGGGGGGCATATACTGACCGGGATGGATGGAGGGGCATATACACTTACCCAGGATGGATGGATGGAGGGGTATATACACCTACCCAGGATGGATGGATGGAGGGGCATATACACCTACCCAGGATGGATGGATGGAAGGGTATATACACCTACCCAGGATGGATGGATGGAGGGGCATTTACACCTACCCTGGATGGATGGAAAGGCATTTACACCTACCCAGGATGGATGGATGGGTATTTACACCTACCCAGGATGGATGGAGGGGCATATACACTTACCCAGGATGGATGGAGGGGCATATACACCTATCCAGGATGGATGGATGGAGGGGCATATACACCTATCCAGGATGGATGGATGGAGGGGCATTTACACCTACCCTGGATGGATGGATGGAGGGGCATTTACACCTACCCTGGATGGATGGAAGGAGGGGCATTTACACCTACCCAGGATGGATGGATGGAGGGGCATTTACACCTACCATGGATGGAAGGATGGAGGGGCATTTACACCTACCCAGGATGGATAGATGGATGGAGGGGCATTTACACCTACCCAGGAGGGATGGATGGATGGAGGGGCATTTACACCTAGCCAGGATGGATGGATGGAGGGGCATATACAGTATAGACCAAAAGTTTGGACACACCTTCTCATTTAAAGATTTTTCTGTATTTTCATGACTATGAAAATTGTACATTCACACTGAAGGCATCAAAACTATGAATTAACACATGTGGAATTATATACTTTACAAAAAAGTGTGAAACAACTGAAAATATGTCTTATATTCTAGGTTCTTCAAAGTAGCCACCTTTTGCTTTGATGACTGCTTTGCACACTCTTGGCATTCTCTTGATGAACTTCAAGAGGTAGTCACCAGAAATGGTCTTCACTTCACAGGTGTGCCCTGTCAGGTTTAATAAGTGGGATTTCCTGCCTTATAAATGGGGTTGGGACCATCAGTTGTGTTGTGCAGAAGTCAGGTGGATACACAGCTGACAGTCCTACTGAATAGACTGTTAGAATTTGTATTATGGCAAGAAAAAAGCAGCTATGTAAAGAAAAACGAGTGGCCATCATTACTTTAAGAACTGAAGGTCAGTCAGTCCAAAAAATTGGGCAAACTTTAAAAGTGTCCCCAAGTGCAGTTGCAAAAACCATCAAGCGCTACAAAGAAACTGGCTCACATGAGGACCGCCCAAGGAAAGGAAGACCAAGAGTCACCTCTGCTTCTGAGGATAAGTTTATCCCAGTCACCAGCCTCAGAAATCGCAGTTTAACAGCAGCTCAGATTAGAGACCAGGTCAATGCCACACAGAGTTCTAGCAGCAGACACATCTCTTCAACAACTGTTAAAAGGATACTTTGTGCAGCAGGCCTTCATGGTAAAATAGCTGCTAGGAAACCACTGCTAAGGACAGGAAACAAGCAGAAGAGACTTGTTTGGGCTAAAGAACACAAGGAATGGACATTAGACCAGTGGAAATCTGTGCTTTGGTCTGATGAGTCCAAATTTGAGATCTTTGGTTCCAACCACCGTGTCTTTGTGCGTCGCAGAAAAGGTGAACGGATGGACTCTACATGCCTGGTTCCCACCGTGAAGCATGGAAGAGGAGGTGTGATGGTGTGGGGGTGCTTTGCTGGTGAGACTGTTGGGCATTTATTCAAAATTGAAGGCATACTGAACCAGCATGGCTACCACAGCATCTGGCAGTGGCATGCTATTCCATCCGGTTTGCGTTTAGTTGGACCATCATTTATTTTTCAACAGGACAACAGGCTGTGTTAGGGCTATTTGACCAAGAAGGAGAGTGATGGGGTGCTACGCCAGATGACCTGGCCTCCACAGTCATCAGACCTGAACCCAATCCAGATTGTTTGTTTGGGGTGAGCTGGACCGCAGAGTGAAGGCAAAAGGGCCAACAAGTGCTAAGCATCTCTGGGAACTCCTTCAAGATTGTTGGAAGACCATTTCCGGTGACTACCTCTTGAAGCTCATCAATAGAATGCCAAGAGTGTGCAAAGCAGTCATCAAAGCAAAAGGTGGCTACTTTGAAGAACCTAGAATATAAGACATATTTTCAGTTGTTTCACACTTTTTTGTAAAGTATATAATTCCACATGTGTTAATTCATAGTTTTGATGCCTTCAGTATGAATGTACAATTTTCATAGTCATGAAAATACAGAAAAATCTTTAAATGAGAAGGTGTGTCCAAACTTTTGGTCTGTACTGTACACCTACCCAGGATTGATGGAGGGGCATCTACACCTGCCCAGGATGGATGGATGGAGAGGCATCTACGCCTACTCAGAATGGATGGATGGATGTAGGGGCATATACATCTACCCAGGATGGATGGATGGAGGGGCATTTACACCTACCCAGGATGGATGGATGGAGGGGCATTTACACCTACCCAGGATGGATGGATGGAGGGGCATTTACACCTACCCAGGATGGATGGATGGAGGGGCATTTACAACTACCCAGGATGGATGGATGGGCATTTACACCTAGCCAGGATGGATGGATGAAGGGGCATATACATTTACCCAGGATGGATGGATGGAGGGGCATATACACCTACCCAGGATTGATGGAGGGGCATCTACACCTGCCCAGGATGGATGGATGGAGGGGCATCTACGCCTACTCAGAATGGATGGATCGATGGAGGGGCATATACATCTACCCAGGATGGATGGATGGGGGGGCATATAAACCTACCCAGCATGGATGGATGGAGGGGCATTTACACCTACCCAGGATGGATGGATGGAGGTGCATACACACCTACCCAGGAAAGATGGAGGGGCAGATACTCCTACCCAGGATGGATGGATGGAGGGGCATATACACCTACCCAGGATGGATGGCGGGGCACATACACCTACCCAGGATGAATGGAGGGGCATATACACCTACCCAGGATGGATGGATGGAGGGGCATATACTTCTGCCCGGCATGGATGGAGGGGCATCAACACCTACCCAGGATAAATGGAGGGGCATATACACCTACCCACAATGGATGGAGAGGCATCTACACCTACCCAGGATGGATGGAGGGGCATCTACACCTGCCCAGGATGGATGGAGGGGCATCTACGCCTACCTAGAATGGATGGATCGATGGAGGGGCTTATACATCTACCCAGGATGGATGGATTGGGGGGCATATAAACCTACCCAGCATGCATGGATGGATGGAGGGGCATATACACCTACCCAGGATGGATGGAGGGGCATATACACCTACCCAGGATGGATGGATGGAGGGGCATATACACCTACCCATGATGGATGACGGGGCACATACACCTATCCAGGATGAATGGAGGGGCATATACACCTACCCAGGATAGATGGAGGGGCATATACTTCTGCCCTGGATGGATGGAGGGGCATTAACAGTTACCCAGGATGAATGGAGGGGCATATACACCTACCCAGAATGGATGGAGAGGCATCTACACCTACCTAGGATGGATGAATGGAGGGGCATCTACACCTGCCCAGGATGGATGGATGGAGGGGCATCTACGCCTACCCAGAATGGATGGATCGATGGAGGGGCATATACATCTAGCCTGGATGGGTGGGCATATAAACCTACCCAGCATGGATGGATGGATGGAGGGGCATATACACCTACCCAGGATGGATGGATGGAAGGGCATATATACCTACCCAGAATGGATGGATGGAGGGGCATATACACCTAACCAGGATGGGGACCATATACCATATACGAAGATGTGGCCATATACAAGTATGGGGAGGGCATATACTGTGGGGCATATATGGGACCATTACGCTGTAGAGCACTATATGGGGCCATTACGCCTTTGGCTCACCATATGCGGCCATTACGCCTTTGGCTCACCATATGTGGCCATTACGCCTTTGGCTCACCATATGTGGCCATTACGCCTTTGGCTCACCATATGTGGCCATTACGCTGTGGCTCACCATATGGGGCCATTACGCTGTGGCTCACCATATAGGTCCATTACGCTGTGGGGCACCATATGGGGCCACTGAAGTTCTCCACCGAGGGGGTTAGAAACTCCTATTACAGTTACTGATGATTACTGCACGGCTCCTGTCACACAATTATGTTATAGCCTACTGACTTTGTACTTATATATAAAGATGATAATCATAGTGTCTTTTCAGCAGGGACAGATGTTACAGACTTTGCAGTAACTAATAAAAATGATGCCTTAAAACATTCTCTCATTATTCTGGCATTTAGCAAATATTAAAAATTATGGTAATCCTAATTGACCTAAAACGGGAAAGATTTATTCTGATTTCATGTCAGATATTGAGAAAAACATGCAGATGTGTCTATTTATACAGTGTATGGAAACTTCTGATTTCAACTCTGTGTGTGTGTGTGTATATATATATATATATATATATATATATATATATATATATATATATATATATATATATATATATATATATATATATATATATATATATATATATATATACATACTAGCTATTGAACCCGTTCTACGCCCGGGTGGTGAGCATTTTTATTGGTATATCGTCTCCCATGCTGGTATGTGCTGCCCCCATCCTGTACCCACCATCCAATCCCGGTATGCGTGGCACCCCTCACCCCCAATCCTGGTATGCATGGCACCCCTCACCCCCAATCCTGGTATGCGTGGCACCCCTCACCCCCAATCCTGGTATGTGTGGCACCCCTCATCCCTATCCTGGTGTGTATGATATCCCTCATCCTGGTATGCATGGCACCCTATCCCTCACTCCCAATCCCGGTATGCGTGGCACCCCTCACCCCCAATCCCGGTATGCGTGGCACCCCTCACCCCCAATCCCGGTATGCGTGGCACCCCTCACCCCCAATCCCGGTATGCGTGGCACCCTCACCCCCAATCCCGGTATGCGTGGCACCCCTCATCCTTATCCTGGTGTGTGTGGTATCCCTCATCCTGGTATGCATGGTACCCCATCCCTCATCCCTATCCCGGTGTGTATGGTATCCCTCATCCTGGTATGCATGGCACCCCATCCCTCATCCCCAATCCCGGTATGCGTGGCACCCCTCATCCCCAATCCCGGTATGCCTGGCACCCCTCACCCCCAGTCCCGGTATGCCTGGCACCCCTCACCCCCAGTCCCGGTATGCGTGGCACTCCTCACCCCCAGTCCCGGTATGCGTGGCACCCCTCATCCCCAATCCCATTAAGCTTGGCACCCCTCATCCCGGTATGCATGGCACCCCTCATCCCTATCCTGGTATGTTTGGCACCCCTCATCACTATCCTGGTGTGTATGGTATCCCTCATCCTGGTATGCATGGTGCCCCATCCCTCATCCCGGTATGCATGGCACTCCATCCCTCATCCCCAATCCCGGTATGCGTGGCACCCCTCATCCCCAATCCCGGTATGTGTGGTACCCCTCACCCCCAATCCCGGCATGCGTGGCACCCCTCACCCCCAATCCCGGTATGCGTGGCACTCCTCACCCCCAATCCCGGTATGTTGGCACCCCTCACCATCAATCCTGGTATGCGTGTTACCCCTAACCCCCCAATCCTGGTATGCGTGTTACCCCTAACCCCCCAATCCTGGTATGCGTGTTACCCCTAACCCCCCAATCCTGTTATGCGTGGTACCCCTCACCCCCAATCCCGGTATGCGTGGCACTCCTCACCCCCAATCCCGGTATGCGTGACACTCCTCACCCCCAATCCCGGTATGCGTGGCACCCCTCACCCCCAATCCCGGTATGCGTGGCACCCCTCATCCCTATCCTGGTATGTATGGCACCCATCATCACTATCCTGGTGTGTATGGTATCCCTCATCCTGGTATGCATGGTACCCCATCCCTCATCCCGGTATGCATGGCATTCCATCCCTCATCCCCAATCCCGGTATGCGTGGCACCCCTCATCCCCAATCCCGGTATGCGTGGCACCCCTCATCCCCAATCCCGGCATGCGTGGCACCCCTCATCCCCAATCCCGGCATGCGTGGCACCCCTCACCCCCAATACCGGCATGCGTGGCACCCCTCATCCCCAATCCTTGTATGCGTGGCAACCCTCATCCCCAATCCCGGTATGCGTGGCACCCCTCATCCCCAATCCCGGTATGCATGGCACCCCTCAATCCCGGTATGGGTGGCACCCCTCACCCTCAATCCTGGTATGCATGGTCCCCTCACCCCCCAATCCTGGTATGCGTGTTACCCCTCACCCCCCCCAATCCTGGTATGCGTGGTACCCCTCACCCCCCAATCCTGGTATGCGTGGTACCCCTCACCCCCCAATCCTGGTATGCGTGGTACCCCTCACCCCCCAATCCTGGTATGCGTGGTACCCCTCACCCCCCAATCCTGGTATGCGTGGTACCCCTCACCCCCCAATCCTGGTATGCGTGGTACCCCTCACCCCCCAATCCTGGTATGCGTGGTACCCCTCACCCCCCAATCCTGCTATGTGTGGCACCCCTCACCCCCCAATCCTGCTATGTGTGGCACCCCTCACCCCCCAATCCTGCTATGTGTGGCACCCCTCACCCCCCAATCCTGCTATGTGTGGCACCCCTCACCCCCCAATCCTGCTATGTGTGGCACCCCTCACCCCCCAATCCTGCTATGTGTGGCACCCCTCACCCCCCAATCCTGCTATGTGTGGCACCCCTCACCCCCCAATCCTGCTATGTGTGGCACCCCTCACCCCCCAATCCTGCTATGTGTGGCACCCCTCACCCCCCAATCCTGGTATGTGTGGCACCCCTCACCCCCCAATCCTGGTATGTGTGGCACCCCTCACCCCCCAATCCTGGTATGTGTGGCACCCCTCACCCCCCAATCCTGGTATGTGTGGCACGCCTCACCCCCCAATCCTGGTATGTGTGGCACGCCTCACCCCCCAATCCTGGTATGCGTGGCACCCCTCACCGCTCAATCCTGGTATGCGTGATACCCCTCACCGCTCAATCCTGGTATGCGTGATACCCCTCACCGCCCAGTCCTGGTATGCGTGGTACCCCTCACCCCCCAATCCTGGTTTGTGTGGTACCCCTCACCCCCCAATCCTGGTATGCGAGGGAACCCCTCACCCCCCCAATCCTGGTTTGTGTGGTACCCCTCACCCCCCAATCCTGGTATGCGAGGGAACCCCTCACCCCCCCAATCCTGGTATGTGTGGTACCCCTCACCCCCCAATCCTGGTATGTGTGGTACCCCTTACCCCCAATCCTGGTATGTGTGGTACCCCTTACCCCCAATCCTGGTATGTGTGGTACCCCTCACCCCCCAATCCTGGTATGTGTGGTACCCCTCACCCCCCAATCCTGGTATGTGTGGTACCCCTCACCCCCCAATCCTGGTATGTGTGGTACCCCTCACTCCCAATCCTGGTATGCGTGGTACCCCTCACTCCCAATCCTGGTATGTGTGGTACCCCTCACCCCCAATCCTGGTATGCGTGGTACCCCTCACTCCCAATCCTGGTATGTGTGGTACCCCTCACCCCCCAATCCTGATATATACATGGTCCCCTCACCCCACAATCCTTTTATGTGTGGCCCCCTCATCCCTTTCACACTGTACACAAAAAAAAACAAAAAAAAAAAAGTTACACTCACCTTTGTAATAAAGGTAACCAAAAAATTAGAGAAATATTACAAAAATACTGGTACATACTGAGACAAGATCCCCTTCTACGGGATGTACTACCAGAGAGACCAGGCATCACCTTTAGAAGGGGTAAAACACTCAGAAACATTATAGCACCTAGTCGCTTGAAAAAATCTGTAGTGAAAAGCTCTGGAAAAAAACAAACGTCTCTCCAATCTAAAACTACTAATCCTATAATAAAAAAGACAACCAATACACTCAATGGCACTTTTAAATGCAACCAGAAAAAGTGCCAATGCTGCCAAACAATAACCCATGGCCATCAATCTATCACCTCCAATAGTACAGGAGAAACCTTTCCCATAAAACATCACCTGACTTGCACTAGCAGCTATGTTATATATGTAATTACATGTAGTTGCGGAATGCAATATGGTGGCCGGACGACACAGATGGTCAGATCACGTTTAAACGCACACCGACATAATGCAAAAATTGGGCTACTATCACATAGCCTATCGAGACATCTCTTACTAAATCATAATAAGAGCTTTGAGATAAGTTTGACTCCTGTCGAAGAAATTCCGCAGAATATATCAAACAGAATCCATCTACTGAACAAGAAAGAGGCTTTCTGGATGTACAGATTGCGCTCTCTACATCCGGACGGCCTCAATGATAGACTGGAGAACATATAGAACATCGAATTAGATCAGGACAGCGATGCTGACCAATAGAAATATATAGAAAGAATGGAATATATGGTAACCCAGGCTAGATATTTTTTATGATATATTCTTGGGTTTGCCCATAAACCCCTGACTAGTGAAGCCAGCATCATGAGGACATCCACAGCATAGAAGTAAATACCAATGAGAGAAACACAATAGACCCTGGAGTGTGGACTACACGAGTTCAATCCCAATAGAAAAAACTAACTTATCTAAAAAGTTCCCACAGCAATTAAAGATATAGAACTCACAATATGATTAGATTAATGTAATATGATTATTCTTTTTATTTTTTAATTATTTTTTTTTTGTGTTGTGTTTTCTCTCATAAGAAAAGTTTTTCTAGTAAAAGAAGTATAATATAATAGTCCTAATATGATCATTGAATATATGCTGTATGTGTGGATAATGCCATAGATTTACATTTTTTTATACATCCACTCATGCTGTACACTAGTGTTGAGCCACCCCCGTAGTGTTCGAGTTCGGTTCGGTTCGTCGAACACCCGTGTGTTCGTCGAACTGTTCGTCGAACACCTTCGAACACCGTTAAAACCAATGGCAGGCAAACAAAAACACATAGAAACACATAGAAAACACCTTCAAAGGTGTCCAAAAGCTGACAAACTGCTCAGAAGACACAACTAACACATGGAAAAGTGACAAGTACATATAGTCATGTGAAAAGAAAAGAGGTGGAGGAGTAAAAGGAGGGGGAGACACAGATATAGGCATGTCATGCCCTTCTAAAATCCAAAAAGTGAGAAGCCGACACGGCCAGTCCGTTCCTGCCTGTGCCACCTCCGTGTCGCCGGGTTTGTGCCAGAGCCGCGGTGGACCCTGACGGCCAGCCCCCCTATCCCAATACTGGTGCCTGTCCGCCGGTGGGTCGAGGCCCCCCACGGTGGGGGGGGAGTAACATCTGCAGAAGAAAGACCATCTTCCAGCCAAACTAAGATGTCGACTTCTTTTCGTGGACAATGTGATACGATCCCATTCTTACGGACACGCCCATCGCTACAAATTCTAGATGAGGCACAAAAACAGCAGGTGCTTCAACGGATATCAAGTGCTCCTTCAAGTGGGCTCTCCATCACCTCAATTTCAACATCACAAATACTCCAGTCCTCAGAGGTGTCACCCCAATCGCACTTGCTTCCTCACAGCTCCCAAGTCTCCAGCTGCCCGTCTGAGTATGGGATAACACAGATGGCTGAGTCTGCCCAGCTGTTTACTCATACTATAGCCTGGGAAACGGAGGTCTGCTCCAGAGCTTCTGTTAATCCAGATGAGGAAATGATCTGATCCGATGCCCAGAATCTTTATAAGTTGGATCCAGGACCAGATGAAGAAGGTTCTGAGCATAATGTAGACCCTTGTTCCCAAACTGTAACTCCTGTTGGTGGAGACAATGATGAAGACGATGATGAGACTCAAATACCTGATTGGAGCGACAACTTGACTTTTCGGTCAGGGCAGGAAGAGGTTGGCTCTGAGGGCGACGGGTGTGATAACACACAGGGTGATGATGACGAGGTTGGAGATCCCACTTACTGTCAACCCACAGTCAGACAGTCGATGAGGTCAGCAGAGGAGGTGGAGGAGGATGTGACTAGCCCTGGGGATGGGGATGACTCGGTACCCGGACATTTGCCTGGCCTTGGGGATGTCGCGGTGGTCGGCTCCCTGGCCCGTACCCTGGGGTCTCTCTTTAAAAGGGTGGATAATTGTTAATTTTATAAGAGTTCATGACGCCACCTGTGGTATCTGGTGACAAGCACCAGCGCTGCAGCAGTCCACTGAGGCCGGTGATAAGGCAGCTCGATGGTATAGCTCCCCACAGGTGGAGCTAGGTCTCAGGGCAGCGTATGCAGGGGGAATGCAGGACAGGCGAGACCCAGCTGGATCAGAGCAAGAACGGGAACGGACACGGTAGTCACTTCAGTACCTTTTACTGGTGGAAATTCAGGCACATCCCGGAGCACTGTAGGGTGAAGGGTGCATATCAGGATCCTCCCCAATGAGCGGGTGTAGGGCCTCCTGTTTCTTGCCTCTGCGCAGTAAGTTTCTGACCTGCCTGGAGCTAGGCCTAACTTTGTCTCTGTCCTGCGCTGGCTGACCTTGTGGTAGGGCCTTCTCTTGGAGTTCACGCTCCCAGTATGCGGGGCCTAAGCGTCTCCTGGCTCTGTTACATATCAGCACCTTAGCGATCCTGGGACTTGTAGTTCTCCAGGGATTCCGGTTATGCCTTACTGGGTCATAGAGATACCGGTAAGCTCGGATCCTGTGTCCGGTAAATGCTTCGGGGTGAGCTGGTTAAGCTCCTCTGCCCCTTATGTACTAACTCGCCACTCGCCTTCGGCCTACTCGGGCCCTCACTAGGCTATACACACTACCGGCAGCTTGCCGCGCTTCATTGATCTTACGGCACCGGCACACCTTAAGCTCTATCTGGGCTCGCTGAATCTAGCAAGCAGGAGCTTCGTGCTCCACTGCTGAACTATTAACTGCGTTCTCTAGACTAGACTGAGCTCCACTGCAGACTGACCTCTCTTAGGCTTCTCTACTGCAGGAACTCTTCAGAGGAACTGAACTGCCTAGCTCCACCTTCCCTATTTATATCCCTAACGGGCTCCCTCTGCTGGACTGAGGTGGAAGGTGGAGATGTGTGAATGTGACTCGCCCCCTGGGCCGTGGGGCACGCGGATCCGGGCGATAGGGAGATGCTGGGAGTAGTAGTGGCGGCCCGGTCCCGCGGCTCAGGGTGGTCAGACCAATGGTAGTCTGCTACTGTACTTTAGATAATGTCCGACTACGCCACCCGTGGATTGCGGTTATTAGGAACCGCCGCTGCAAGGCAGTCCGCTGGGGCTGATGATGGGTGCAGCTGAGGTGATGTGACTCCCCACGGGAAGAGTGCAGCCCCAGGGCAGTGTAGTGGATGGTGGGAGTGATGGTAGTGCGAGTCCCGGTGCTGATAGTGCTGGAGGCGCGAAGGAGCACACAGACAACAAGTTAAAGTCCAGGGTCTTTACTCACAGTTCGTTTGTTCCGGGTCACTTCTGTCAGCAGTGACCGCCCGAGCCGTGCTGCGTCCACCAGGTGAGGGGCTCGGTCAACTCCCAGGCAGCTCAGGAGCATGGCACAGGACCCCCTTTAATCCTTTCTCTGGCCTGCCTTACCAGTGACCCACTTTTGTCCAGCTGCCGCGGACTTGTGCGGTTAAACGTGGGCCCCGTCCTCCGCTGTCCTATATGGTGCCTTCCTAGCAGGTTTGATGAGGTGTCGCACCAATAGATGATCACGACGACCGGTCTTTGGCTGAGGGTTGTTTCTCCTCCACCAACTTGGGATCCGGTACCCTTAATCTGCCTGACCCTGCACCCTGGATTCTCGTGGGTTCTTAGGGTCCCTTCCACCTTCTTGTTCCTGAGCCCTTCTGTTTCTCTGTCTCTCCTTCTTTGCAGTTCCTGTTCTGTTCCTTTCTGTTCCTTTCTCTTGGAGCTGAGATGAGCCAGAATCTCAGCTCCCCTTCACCTCCTCCTCGGCCTCTCACTAGGCCCTCCTGGAGTAGAGCTCCTACAGAGCCTCTACTCCCTGTCTTCTCCTCTGGCTGAACTGACCCAGAACTAAGATGGTGCCCACCTTTTATACCTCCCTCTAGCCATGAGCCCAGGTGACCAGCAACCAATGGGCTCCTTCCTACACTCAGGAACCGCCCCCTATCTGCCCCTACAGTACTGGGTGTTCCACCCCTCCCTCCCCACTCCAGCAGGGACATGGTCGGTCGTGCCTGCACTTATGTCTAGTGGGAGCACCGTTGAGCTGTCCCTCGGAAATGGGGTGTGTGTGCTGCATGCAGCTAACTGAGCCCTGGTCCACACTCCATCCTTACCCGGGAGTGGAATACCACACCTCTGGCAGAGGTGCAATACCCCTGTAGTGGCCGAGCCCTCGGGGCGCTACATTCCCCCCCGGTAAACCACAGCACGTCCTCGGGCTGGAAAAGAGCAAAAACAGATAATTACAGGACATGCAAAAACTTTTTCAATAACTTTTCACATCAGAAAACAGGTAACATGGTTCAATTCCCTTTATGGGAAACACTCCTCTTCTCTTGCCACTACCACAAAACACTTTGCTAATGCCTCTGGAACTCTTTTGTCACTTATCATATAAAACGGTCTCAAAATTATGTAAAACATTTTCTAGCAGCATATAAAACTTTCTCATGTAACACATTTTTAAGTAAAGCACATTCTTGGATTCTTGGCTGCGGTGCAACTTGCAACCAGGTAAAGGTGCAACAGTCCAGTAAATCTTGAGGTAGACGTTGCGGTTTTTGTATAAAACCAGTAGGGGGCGCTTTAGGAAGCGCAACTATATACAAAGGGTTGACCGCTCTCAGTCCTCGGCCAGTTTTGGGAAGGGAATGGCTGCTCACAGTCCTCAGCCTGATAGGGGATGAGGGGCACACAGGTAGCAGTTCAATATTTGTCCCAACGGGGACCACACTTTCAAGACGGGAACAGTCCCAAAAACAGTTCTGATACCCTGACGGGTAACTATGTACACGGGTACTTTGCTACTTACTAGTAGCGGTGTCCTCCATATGCTCCTTCTTCCTCCTCATATGGTTCTTCAGACCCGTCCGGGTCCTCTTGGCTCTCCTCATAGCCGCGGTATTGTAGCTCCTCCTCGGTGAGCCGATGAACATGTAGGGCGTATGGTCCTTTTGCACCCACGTGGCGGGTAAAGGCGACCACATCACCAGGGTACAGGTCACGGCCACGATGCCCCTCAGGTAGATGACTCTCCACGTCCCTGCGGGTCACAAAGACCATCGCCTGCGGTTTCTGGGCCCCTGATGAAGCCCCAGCCGTTCTCCATGTGGAACTTGACTACGGTCCCGGTGATTCGGGGACCACGGGCTGCTTGGGGGTCTTGGCGGGCCTTGCGCTTTTGTTCAGCACTCTGGACTTGGAGCCGTTCCTCCCTGACGCGCCTCTCTCGTTGCTCCCGCTCAAAGGTCGCCAGTTGCTGGTGACAGGCCTCCAGACGACGGACCGCGTCTGTCCGGGTCTCTTGAGAGAACCCCATCAAGTTCTCGCCGGTGGAGTCCCACGCAAATTGGACGTCTTCTAGTGGGGGTAGGGTGACCTCGACGGGTTCAGGAGCCGGTATCAGAGGCTCGCGCGGGGGCTGGGCCTTCCATGGATGATTGCCGGTCACTTCAGCCGGCCACTCCAGCGGCAGTCCATCCGGACCGGTGTGATGGGCAAACAGGTCCACGCCCAGCGATGGTATAGTGGGGGGACCTGATCTGGGAGCAGCGCCCGGGGGCACTCGGCCTTGCGACCAGGCCGGGGGTCTTGTGGCTGCGCTAGGTGGCAGTCCCATCCGGGACAGGGGCGCAGGCTTGGTGATGGCGCCCGGGTCATAAAATGTGGGCACCACATTTTAAAAAAGACATAGACAAACTGGAGCAAGTTCAGAGAAGAGCGACCAGAATGGTGACTGGTCTGCAAACCATGTCCTATGAGGAACGGTTGCAGGATTTGGGAATGTTTAGCTTGCAAAAAAGAAGACTGAGAGGAGACTTAATAGCTGTCTACAAATATGTCAAGGGCTGTCACATTGTAGAAGGATCATCTTTATTCTCATTTGCACAAGGAAAGACTAGAAGCAATGGGATGAAACTAAATGGGAGGAGACACAGATTAGATATTAGAAAAAACTTTTTGACAGTGAGGGTGATCAATGAGTGGAACAGGCTGCCACGAGAGGTGGTGAGTTCCCCTTCAATGGACGTCTTCAAACAGAGGCTGGACAGACATCTGTTTGAGATGATTTAGTGAATCCTGCTTTGAGCAGGGGGTTGGACCAGATGACCCAGGAGGTCCCTTCCAACTCTACATTCTATGATTCTATGATCCAGGCCTTGCGACCGGGCCGATGATGCTTCCTGCTTTACGGCACCCGGGGTCAAGGGGCATGGCGCTGGGCGGGGCGTGGCCGCGGCGCTCGCCGCTTGAGGCCTAGCCGGGAGCAGTGGCGGCGCGGCAACAGGTGCGGTGAGTGGGGCCTCTGGTGCTGCGACGGGAGGCTGGGGCAGGCTTGCGGGTGCTGGGCTTGGGGTGGTGACGTCCCCTTCACTTGCCTCAGTCCTCGTGGCTCCCTCTGCGGCGTCGCCTCCGGTCCTCTCTCCTCCTGCGCCGTCCTCCGAGGCAGGCAAACCGCGGGGTGCGGCTGAAGCCTGTCGCTGGTGGGTCTCGGCCTGCCGGGCCAGTTCCTCTCTCCACTCGGTGAGTACACTCCGCTGCGCCCGGACCATCCTCCGCTCTAGGTCCTCCAGTGCAGCTTGCGCACGCTCCGGATCTCTGGGGAGCTGCGCCAGGACTTCTGCTAGGCTGCAGAACGGTTCGGCCTGCAGCAGGCTTCGGGCCAGGAGGCTGGTGCTGCTCAGGGCGTCCATTCCCGGGTGCGGTCTGTCTGGACTGATCCAGACCACTCCCTGCCCCGCAGTTTTCTTTCCTATCCGCCCCCATGGGGGGTGGTCCTGGGGCATTCTGCTGACAATCACTCTCAGGGGCAGCCCCCCCACGTTGACGGACATTTCCACAGCAGTGCTCATGGTTGTTGGGGGCGGGCTTCCTCTTTGGCGCCATTCTGGGACCCGGCCCACGATGGGAGGCGGCCTCCTGTGGTCTTTTGGCGCGCACATTATGGCGCTCGTTCTTCTGGGGCGGGCGCCATCTTTAGTACCGTGAAACAGTCTCTTTTCAGGCGCGCAGTACCCGTGGTTAGCGGGCACGAAATCCTGCCGACTACGCCAAAGCTGACTCGCCCCCTGGGCCGTGGGGCACGCGGATCCGGGCGATAGGGAGATGCTGGGAGTAGTAGTGGCGGCCCGGTCCCGCGGCTCAGGGTGGTCAGACCAATGGTAGTCTGCTACTGTACTTTAGATAATGTCCGACTACGCCACCCGTGGATTGCGGTTATTAGGAACCGCCACTGCAAGGCAGTCCGCTGGGGCTGATGATGGGTGCAGCTGAGGTGATGTGACTCCCCACGGGAAGAGTGCAGCCCCAGGGCAGTGTAGTGGATGGTGGGAGTGATGGTAGTGCGAGTCCCGGTGCTGATAGTGCTGGAGGCGCGAAGGAGCACACAGACAACAAGTTACAGTCCAGGGTCTTTACTCACAGTTCGTTTGTTCCGGGTCACTTCTGTCAGCAGTGACCGCCCGAGCCGTGCTGCGTCCACCAGGTGAGGGGCTTGGTCAACTCCCAGGCAGCTCAGGAGCATGGCACAGGACCCCCTTTAATCCTTTCTCTGGCCTGCCTCACCAGTGACCCACTTTTGTCCAGCTGCCGCGGACTTGTGCGGTTAAACGTGGGCCCCGTCCTCCGCTGTCCTATATGGTGCCTTCCTAGCAGGTTTGATGAGGTGTCGCACCAATAGATGATCACGACGACCGGTCTTTGGCTGAGGGTTGTTTCTCCTCCACCAACTTGGGATCCGGTACCCTTAATCTGCCTGACCCTGCACCCTGGATTCTCGTGGGTTCTTAGGGTCCCTTCCACCTTCTTGTTCCTGAGCCCTTCTGTTTCTCTGTCTCTCCTTCTTTGCAGTTCCTGTTCTGTTCCTTTCTGTTCCTTTCTCTTGGAGCTGAGATGAGCCAGAATCTCAGCTCCCCTTCACCTCCTCCTCGGCCTCTCACTAGGCCCTCCTGGAGTAGAGCTCCTACAGAGCCTCTACTCCCTGTCTTCTCCTCTGGCTGAACTGACCCAGAACTAAGATGGTGCCCACCTTTTATACCTCCCTCTAGCCATGAGCCCAGGTGACCAGCAACCAATGGGCTCCTTCCTACACTCAGGAACCGCCTACTATCTGCCCCTACAGCACTGGGTGTTCCACCCCTCCCTCCCCACTCCAGCAGGGACATGGTCGGTCGTGCCTGCACTTATGTCTAGTGGGAGCACCGTTGAGCTGTCCCTCGGAAATGGGGTGTGTGTGCTGCATGCAGCTAACTGAGCCCTGGTCCACACTCCATCCTTACCCGGGAGTGGAATACCACACCTCTGGCAGAGGTGCAATACCCCTGTAGCGGCCGAGCCCTCGGGGCTCTACAAATGTTTATGGGGGCCTCATGTGGAGGATTCCATCAATGCACTCTTGTAGGATCTGTGATACCAAGCGCAGCGGGGCATCACAGATGCTATTGACGACGAGGTTAGGTTGCGCCTTCCTGAACAGAGACGGAGTACTGGAAGCACATCAACAACTGCATCCTCAACCACAACTCTGCCTCTGACCACAAGTCGTAGTGGCTCTTCAGGTCACATGGGCTCTAAGCCTTGCATAGCCTGGGCATTTATTCAGATCGATAAGGATGACCCAACTCGTGTTATCTGTAATATTTGTCAGCAAAAGCTAAGTAGAGGCCAAAAAATCCATAGTTTGAGTACTTCATGCATGTACCGTCACATGGATATGAAGCATAAGTTGCAGTGGGAAGCTCACTGTGCTACAATGCGGCCTAGCCGGCTGGGCCAACCACCGTCTGCCCCATCTTGTGCATCCGCAGCCTCTTCATCCTCTGTGACTGGGGGGACAGCAGTCACACATGTTTTTGGACGCAGACCTGCCACCTCTTTACCCGCAACAGCCAGTGTGATTGGCAGGTCGTCAGTTCATTGGGAAGTGGAAACACCTGCTAGTGTTGAGCGCTCTCCGACATCGAGAGCACCACCTTTGGATCAAGGCAACCTAACATGTCCGCCTGCATCTTCCTCACAGATCGGCAGTTGCCGGGGACACCCTACTCAACACCGTCTAAGCACAACAGCCAGCCCTCGGTCCCTCAGATGTGGAAAAGTAAAAGACCATTTCCTCCTAGCCATGAGAAAGCTAAGAGGTTGAATTTCACCATCTGCAAGCTGTTGGCTACAGAAATGCTGCCTTTCCACCTGGAGGACACAGAGGATTTTCAAGACCTTATGTCCGTCACAGTGCCCCAGTACCAGATGCCCAGTCGGCACTACTTCTCAAAGAAAGGTGTGCCTGCACTCCACTAGCATGTCGCACACAACATCACCGCTTCTTTGAGAAACTCTGTGTGTGACAGGGTGCACTTCACCACAGACACTTGGACGAGAAGGCATGGACAGGGGCGTTACATGTCGCTGACTGGGCACTGGGTAACTATGGTGACAGCAGGACAAGGGGCTGCTGTCCAAGTCTTACCGTCCCCACGAGTTGTGTGTTAATCCTCTTTATCTCGAACTTCCTCCACTGCTTCTGCCTCCTCAACCTCCTCTCGGTCCTCCACCTGCACCCAAAGCCTGTCTGGTAATGCCACCTGCTTTCTAACTGCGCAGAAGGAATCCTGCACACCTCCTTACTATGCTGGCAGCTGGGCTCAACGCATCAGTGTTTACTTTGAAATGTCTGGGAAATGTGAGTCACACAGCTGAGGAGTTTTGGTCAGCTCTGGAGACCCAGTTTCATGAAAGGTTGTCTCCACTGGACCTGCAACCAGGGAAGGCCATGTGCGACAATGCTGCAAACCTGGGTGCGGCCCTTCGCAGGGGCAATGTCACACACGTGCCTTGTATGGCTCACGTGTTGAACCTGGTTGTCCAGCAATTTTTAGCCCATTATCCCGGACTAGATGGCCTTCTGCAGAGTGCACGGTCGCTGTGTGCTCACTTCCGCCGTTCGCATCCCGCAGTTCAACGACTTACATCTCTACAGAAGTCGTTGGGCCTGCCAGTTCACCGGCTGAAATGCGATGTGCCGACACGGTGGAATTCAACTCTGCACATGTTGCAGCGACTGTGGCAGCACCGACAAGCCCTGGTGCAATACGTTCTGACGTATAGCCTGGGCCAACGAGATCCAGAGGTGGGGCAAATCACGCTGGAGGAGTGGTCTCAGATCAGGGACCTATGCACCCTTCTGCACAGTCTTGAAATGGCGACGAAGATGTTTAGTGCTGACGATGCCATTATCAGCATGACTATTACGGTGATTTACATGCTGGAGCACATGTTAAACAGAATTCGGAGTCAGGTGGTGGGACAAGAGGAGGTGGAGGAAGTAGAGGAGGAGTCGTATGCGGAAGGGATAACATCTCCAAGGTCCAGACGGTTGGCAGCACCAAGGCGGCAGGCATGGGAGGGTGGGGGAGAGGGATTAACCAGGGCGCATGGTAGCAGCCAAACTGTTGAGGAAGGTGCAGGAGCCGAGGAAGAAGTGGAGGACGAACTGGCAATGGGCATGGAAGACTCATCAGATGAGGGAGACCTTGATCACATTTCTGTTGTGCGAGGTTGGAGGGAGAGGGCAGAGGAAGGAAGCATGATTCTTACCTCGCTACCAACACAACAAGGACTTGGTCCTTCTGGATGCGCAAGACACATGAGTGCCTTCTTGCTGCACTACCTGCAACATGACCCCCGGATTGTCAGAATTCGAAGTAATCCCGACTACTGGGTTGCCACACTCTTAGATCCCCGGTACAAAAGTATATTTGCCGAAATAATTCCTGCCATAAAAAGGTATTGACGAATGCAGGAGTATCTGTTGCAGAATCTTACATGTGCTTTTCCACAAAACACCAGTGGTGCACGTAGTGAATCTCACAGTTCTAACTTGCCAACGGTGGGACTGTCGAGTCTTCATCACTCAAACAGTAACAGTAACACAGTATCTGCTGGTAACAGCAATTTTGTGGAATCGTTTCACCACTTTTTTAGACCATCCTTTGCAAGGCCACAGGAGACAAGAAGTCTGACACATAGTCAATGCCTAGAGAGGATGGTACAGGAGAATCTCCAAGTGAACATCGAAGCCATGACTGTGTCACTGGACCCTTGCTCATTTTGGTATTCCAATCTTGAAAAATCGCCGGAGCTCGCCACTCACGCCTTGGAGATCTTGTCATGCCATGCAGCCAGCGTTCTCTCTGAACGTGTGTTCAGCGCTGCTGGTGGTGTGCTGACAGATAAGCGCACGCGGCTGTCCACTGAGAATGTAGACAGACTCACGTTCATAAAGATGATCAAATCATGGATTCGCAAGGACATTTCTACCCCTGTGTCATCCTTGGGAGACTAAAAGCTTGGGGATTTGGTAAAATCACCTCACCAACCGTTTTAAGCAACAGTGGGGCAATTGATGCCACTTAACCCTAGAACGCATGACCATAAAAATCTACACTTTCACATACCTGGGGCCCTTTAGGCCCGTGTGCAAATAACATGGAATAACTCAAACTCAAATGACAAACAACTATATACATGAAGAATACCTAGAGTTTCAAAATTCTAACTAAAGCAATCTTGCAGAAAATAGAAAACAATTAACTGGGCGGGCCTGCAAGGCCACAGGTATGCGTTCTAGGGTTAAGTGGTGTCTGTGCCACAATTTTGGGAGTCCCCTTGCTGTGTCTTACGTGACGTTGGCATCGTCAATTCCAGGTGGGTTGGGTCGCACCCCCCCTTTTAACTGTAAGAAACTACATACACTATGGCTTGGGGTAACACAGATGGTTGAGTCTGAAGAGCTGTTTACTCAGAGGTCTGCTCCAAATCTTCAGTGTCTGCTAGTCAGCGTAGAATTTTTAACTGTATCTAGCCTAGGCAATACTTTGGGCATAGTAGCCCAGCTGCGAAGCAAGCTGCACCGCCTGTGTATCTAATAAGAATTTTTAAATTAATCTAGCCTAGGCAGACTGTGGGGACCCCCAACCAAACCCAGATGCTCAGCCCCCCTACCGCCCCCCTTTTATGGACAACCCAATAATGTAACTCTTACAACTGGATAGGTGAGGATCGGTCACAGCTTTATTAACTCTTTATACTCATTCCATTAGAAAGGCATTTTATTTCTAAAATAATTCAGCTTGTTGCAGCATGCCCTGGGTCCCCACTCCGGCAAGTTGGCCAACAAGTGTAACTCTCCAACATGTCCTTTCTATTTCCAGGCCACGGAGGATCCAGCGTACTCGTATGCAGGACTCTGACCCCCACCCATCACTCTTAACGCTTGTTCCACTCTGTCCTGGAGTCCTGACAGGAATATGTCCAGTCCAATATCTATTAAGTGAACACCGTCGGGCCGTATGAGGCCTGCTTTATCTCCTTCCAGTTGTCGGTGTCGTATCACTACACCGCCTCTGTCTCTTCTAAATTTTGCCATCCGAATATTTATTACCCGCCTTGTCCATTCGATGGCCGTGATGTCTCGCGCACCTTGCCATACCGCTATCGGCACAATCTCTGACCATACTATAGCTAATTTTGTGAAAAATTCTCTGAAGCGCTCAGTGTCTAGTTTCATTATTGCCATTAGTTATGCGCTCTTGTGATGACCTAGGTTGTTTCCCCCGGCCTGTATAACTAAGATGACCGGACCTCTTGCCTCTCTCCCTACCTTGATTACCTCCATTAGTACCTGTGGCCATAGCAGGCCTCTAATACCTCTCCAGTTGAAATATGTGTTATGAAACTCTAATTTCCTCCCGCCTGGGCGGACTTTCGCCCTTTTTTGTGCCCAATATATATACGAGTGGCCTATCACTCACACTGTTGGCTTATCGTCACCTGTAAAAGAAACAAACCACGTTAGGATAACAAGTCCGGTCTTATGTATCTCGCCAAACACGTGGATCGCCATCTCCCTATCCTCTGAACTTCCGTTTCTGACAGTCCTGCTCTTGCTGCTTCCGTGGCCGCACCTATGCGGAATGAGTGTGTCCCGTAATCTTTGGGGTGGTTCCCTGCCGATGTTATGCATTTATTAAATATAGCTTGGAACAGGTATCTTGATAATGGCGTTCCATCAATGTGTGATACGAAGAAATTACTTTGTGATCTGATGGTTAGATATGTTTTTACTATTGTTACCCGACTCAGTGTACCGTTTGTGGGTTGTAGAAGTACCCAAGTACCCCTGCCCGCTGGAACCGTTTTCGATTGGTGTATGCGTACACGTATTGCATTATTGGCTATGACTACTTCCTGGTGTAATAAGCGTCCACTGGTGGTAATTTTGGATTGAGGGACTAATTCGCTTATACATAGCGCCCCGAAGAAGGCGATCACAAATGCAGTAGACATTAGTGTTGCTTCAAATTGTGAGTGTCATGTTAATGGTGTTAGGGATAAGATGTGAGAAATCAGTTTTAGTGACACGGGACGGGACGTCTACATTCCTGACTTGGCTGACCCCTTTTCCACCCTTTTATGGATTGTCTGATGATGAATCTTTGTCACATCTCCCCAATTCAGTAGTTGGAAGTGAAATGCTACTCCGGTCCGCCACCGCTGCGCTGACGCCCCTGATATGCCCCTCATCATTAGCTGGTGGAGAAATTCTATGGTGACTTGTGATCTGGCTTGTTCACATTGGTCAACCCGTCTGCCTGCTACTAGTCGTGTCCACTCTTCCCATGCCTTACCGTATGCTTGCCACGTTGACGGGGCAACTGACGCTCTGATTAATGGCATCAACTATTCGCCACTAGATCCCATAGGGAGGGTGGGCAACTGTTGCCCGATGGGTGGGCGTTGTGGAAGAGCTCTGTGAAAATCTGCCAATTGAATTGTTATAAAGCGTTAGCAGCAGCTTTATACCCCTCAACATAGTGGCTAGCGCGGACCCATACATTGTGTTTTAGGCACAGGAATACTAGCCTGCGTAGTAGGCCTAGCACTGGGAGAGACGATGATGCCATCTTATTAATGCAGTGCGCTAGGCTGGTGTTTTGTGTTATTAAGCGTATATTTTTGTTAGCCAGGCGCGCGCCCCATATTTCTATTGCTACCACTATTGGGAAAAATTATTTTCAGGGCTAGATGCAGCTAAAAATTATTATTAATTTCAAAGCTGGTGGAGCTTGGTATAGATGGCCTAATACAATGAGACCCACACACTGCTAGAAGGCCAAATATTTTTTCAGAGGTAGATGCAGATAAAAATTATTTTTAATTTGCAACCTGATGGAGGTCAGTATAGATGGACTAATAGAACAAGTCCCACACACTGCTAGAAGGCCAAATATTTTTTCAGAGCTAGATGCAGATAAAAATTATATTCAATTTGCAACCTGATGGAGGTCAGTATAGATGGACTAATAGAACAAGTCCCACACACAGCTAGAAGCCCAAATATTTTTTCAGAGCTAGATGCAGATAAAAATTATATTCAATTTGCAACCTGATGGAGGTCAGTATAGATGGACTAATAGAACAAGTCCCACACACAGCTAGAAGCCCAAATATTTTTTCAGAGGTAGATGCAGATAAAAATTATTTTTAATTTGCAACCTGATGGAGGTCAGTATAGATGGACTAATAGAATGATGCTATGCCCAAAAGATTTTACTTCACTAGGTGCAGTAAAAAAATTGGTATTCTATACACAGGTGGTATATCTTGCAACACAGATAGGCTACTCCACTGACTAACACACTCTGCAATAGGCCAAAAAGGATTAGCTTTGCTAGATTCAGCCAAATGCTGTGAAAAAAACTTGCACAGCACTGGCACAGACCTGCCTGGCAAAAACTGATAGGAACTGATGTAACCTAGTCCTGAAAAGGACTGCAATTACAATTAGTCTTTACTCCCACAATCTATCTATTTAAGAGCACAGACCTGCCTGATAAAAGTCGTAGGAAATGCTGTAACCTAGTCCTTAAAAGGACTGCAATCACAACTATTCCCTACTCCCAAGCTATCTGTAGATTTGTGCGAAAATTGGCTTGAAATTAACAAGGTATAGCGCACACAGCAACAGCGGTGCCGTCTAACACGCAGCTGCAGCAGTGAGAAAATGGTGGCGACTGGGAAAATGGCTTGGTCTTATAGGGCAAGGACATGTGACATACACTGCCAATCACACATGCCCTTGCTTGTGTGAAAAAAAGCACTTCGCTCCGTGTGTGCGCTGCTGATAGGCTGACAGATTGCACCTCCCCACTGCAAATGCGGGAAAGAGAAAAAAAAATGGAGATCTTCATTATTCCTGCAGAGATCCATCCCCTGCCCCTCCCCCCGCCCCGCTGTACACTCAAACTGCGTATTAACATTAATTTTCATCATTACTGAGAAAAAATCCAGTTATGATTTTGGTGCACGAACAGTTATCGAACATAACCTCGAACAGCCGAATTTTTCTCAAATTGTTCGTGTTCGCCGAACGGCTCGAACACCGCCCAAAACAGCTCGAATTTGAGATTGGCGAACAGTTCGAGTAGAACAACGCTCATCTCTACTGTACACACGCAAATCAATGTTTGTAATGTTTTTCATGTGTGTGTGTTTTTCACCATATATTTTATCATGTACTGCAAATATACCTGTAACAACAAAAGAAACAAGCATACTGAAAACCACCAAGCAGCAATTAAGCTAATGAAGAACCACCAGGTCTTGACCATTTAACCTAATTAATTTATTCAAGTGAACCTATATAGACTATATAACTCTAACAGACTGTAAAGCAATATCTTACCTGAGGAAGGCTATTCTGTACCAATATATAGCCGAAACGCGTTGTTCTATGTATCGTTTTTTTATGATGATTTTTATCTAAGTAAATTTCTGAAGACTTTTAATACCTCCGCCTGGTGCCTGTCTCCTGGGAGCGCTGAACAGACTAGATGAATCCTTTCATTTTCTCCTGACCTTCTCAAGAACAGAGGAATTTTAATTTCATATTTTTTTTAATCAAATCATTCTGAACTTCAATTCCCATAACCCACCCTAAACCCAAATCCCAACACTCCAGAGAACCATTTTCAGAGCAGTTCTAGAATAACGGACTATAGCATTCGTAGAAGGGGAAGAAGATAAAAAAGTGACTAACAAATGGGTAGCAGCGTTTTAATGTTATCATTTACTGCTTGATGCCTGAGCCGGGGAGTGCACGCTGAAAACTGTTGCAGGCTGCTGTAATCACAGGACACAAGCAAACAGCATGGCATTTCCTATCAGCAGGGAGGAAGTAAAGGGCGACAGCAATGAAAGTCTCCTCCTACTCCGCTCCATATTGAAATGAATAGTGTGCATCCTACAAATGAGATGCATACAGCAAACAATTGATTTTCCATACATAGGTTTTGAGTTGACCACTGGATATACACATGTGTATCACTAATTACCAGAACTGGAAATCGAAAAAAAAGACGAGCAAGTTTGGGGTGAATCCTGCCTTCATTACTGCACAGCCGCTCATAGAGGGATCGGTGCTAGGAACAGCAGGAGTGCCGGCGATGTTCACAGATTTACCTGCTGCGGGACTGAAGGAGTCTGATCACGCTCGGCTCGAAGCTTTTTACCTGGTTTACAATAGGAATAATTGAAAGCTGTGCTTCAAAGGCGAGGAAGAAGTTTGCCACAGTCTGCGCTTGAATACCCTTAAGGGGGGAAAAAAAAGATATATACAAATACTGAAACATCTAAATGCATTAGAACATCAAACCTGGTGAAGCGGTAAATGACTTGTCCTCCAGGGATACAGGCTACTGTCATTCAGTAATTATTTAATAGGAATTTTACATTTTATGTGATCACCACGCTAGAATGTAAATGGAGAAAAACACAACACAACTCCTCATCATATGAAGATATTTTGTGTTATAGAACAGGATTTCTGTGGCACAACAAGACTGATTTACTATGTATGTGTGTCACCCTGGCCTGGATGCCACAAGTGTAATTAAAGCTGTGTCTGAGAGCAAGGGGGAGGTTCTCTAGTCAGGGGAACATTAGCATGCAATGCCTCCTGTCTCAGGCCAGTAGGGGGAGCTGGCTGCCCCTATAAAAGCTGGTACTGGGGGCAGGGTTAGAGAGAATGGATGGCCTGTCTCAGCACTGAGACGTGTCCCAGAGTGGAGCAGGGACAGAAAGTTGATTGCACCTAAGAGGAAGTGTGGCAGTAGGAGAGCCACCAGCCAGAGACGAGAGGCGAAGAGAGCCTGTCTTGGCAAATCAGAGACTGACCTTACCAGACTTTGGTGTCTGAGGCTGGAAGGATTCCACATCCCCCAGCAGAGAACCAGTCCGCAAGGGACTGTATATTCCTTGGCCTAAGAAGCCTGGAGGCCCTGCCACAACCGAAGGGACCAGTAAAGCCGTACAAGGCTGGGAGCAGAAAGGAACCCACGTCGCAGGCCATACAGGCGAGAATACACGGAAAGCTCGGAAACGTGGGCTGTTACCCTATCAGGAGGAGATAGCCAGAAGGAGCGCAGAAAGCACGGTAGGCCTACACCCTCACCCTGACCAGGGCCAATTTCCCCGTTACTCTCAGACATCCAGGTCCCCCTCCTAGCCGGGACTGTTTATGGGTCAATTTACCTGTTCTAGTAAAGACCCTGGACTGCAACCTGTTGTCTGTGTGCTCCTTGCTTCTCCAGCACTATCAGCACTGGGACCCTCACTACCATCACTCCCACCATCCACTATACTGCCCTGGGGCCGCACTCTTCCCGTGGGGAGTCACACTACCCTAGCTGCACACCTCATCAGCCCCAGCGGTCTGCATGCAGCGGCGGTTCCTAATAACCGCAAATCCACGGGTGGCGTAGTCGGACATAAACATCAGCACATAACGGACTACCACTGGCCTGACCACCCTGAGCCACGGAACCGAGTTGCCACTACTACTCCCATCGTTCCCCTACTGCCCGGATCCGAGTGCCCCACGGCCCAGGGGGCGAGTCATATGCACCATAGCCTTCATTTGATGTCACTTACTTAGCACCAACACCTTGCCCCAACTCTGCAATCCCCAATATCAGTCCATGACCTCAATGGGGTCACTATAAAATTCTAAAGAGGACTGGTCATGTCTTTATTAGAAAATAGACAAACTTAGGATAGAAACAATATGAACATATACCCTGCTATAAGTAAGTAAAAAGCAATAGGAAATATATATAATATAGGGTACTTAGTAAACATGTTGTTTGATTAAAAAAAAAGCCATCCCACCAGCACCAAGGTGTACCCAGTCAGTTATGTGAAGTATATAATAAAATACACTTTAGTACAATATTAGTATCTTGTCCCTTTAAATCTGCAGCTACTTCTGTCACCATGGTAACTGCATTCATACTCAGCCAATAGGATTGCTCGGTTTGAATTTGAAGAAAAAAAAAAAGTCCTATATCGTCAGTTTGTTCCATCTCATCTGAGTGTGAAGACAGACACCTGCGATCAGCGAGATTATAGGTATAAGACGTGATATAATATAACGGACGGAGCCACATCCCATCACACGCACTCAGCGACCACAACTGACAGGAATCAGCACATTTATCAGAGGAGAAGTCATTATTCCCCAACACATGATAAGTGACAACTTCTAGATCTGCTGGGAACCCAACTAATCCCTGCTAGTACCTCCCCGGACCACCGCTCCATTCATTCTCTATGCAGGAGAAAGCTGAGTACAGCGCCCCCCATAGAGAATGAACGGACCGGCGGCTGAACATTTGCACTTCGCTCACTTCTATCTATAAGTGCTGTTCTGCTGATTGGGTCATAGCGGCCAAACCCACCGATCTAAGAGTCATCACCTATCCAGAGATCAGTGAGAACTTGTTCCAACTAGACATCCCCTTTAATTGAAGAGATCACATATCTAACAGCCAATCCTATTCATTCCCAATCTTCCCTGTGCCCAGTAATGCCCCTGGGTATATCGCCAATATGAGCCAATCACCAAACCCTCTGCTGACTGTTCCCCATGTTTTATAGATTTTGGATCCGTTTCTACAAGAGAAGATCTCAGCGGCCTCCATGGGGATGGGTTACTCTGCCAGCGATGGAGCAGGTAGTATCCACCAGCCGGTGATATCTCACCTTCCTCCATATTCTGCTCTTACATGTGTTTCTTCAGCTTTACCTCTTCCCAACAGAACCAATTGATGGTTTTTTCTGTTTTTTCCTTGGCTTTTTCCAAGGGCTATAACTTTTTCATGTCTGTCCACATAGTGTGAGGTCTTGTTATTTTGTAGGATGAGCGGTACTTATAAATCCCACCATTCATTTACCACATAGTACTAGAAAACGGGAAAAACATTCCAAGTGCAGTAAAAGTGCGAAAAAAAAAGCCTGACCTTGTTTTTCTGGGAAGGATTTTAACGGCGTACATAGTGTGGTGAAAATGACCTGGTAATAGGATCCTACTCCTCAGTGTGATTACAGCAAGACCAAACTTCTCCAAGAGTTTTTCTGAGACCCGTAACATTTTCGTTTTTCGGGTTGATGGAGCTGTGTGGGGGCTTATTTTTTGAAGGGCAAGAGGACTTTATTGATAACATTTTGGGACACATATGACATGGTCATCGCTTCTTACAGGGTTTTCTGCAGTATTGTGGCGAACGAAAAAAATGCAATTTTGTCTTTTTGAATTTTTTTCTGTGTTCACTGATCGTTTGTTTTTTATATTTGGATAGATTGTATTTCTCTGAAAGAGACCATACCACAAATGTGTATATTTTTATTATCTTTATTTTTAGTGGGAGGTGAGCTGAACGTGTGGGGTTTTAATATTTTAGACTTTTTTTTTTTTTTTAAATTTTCACTGCATTTGTATACATTATCTGATTGCTTGTGCTATATACAGCGATACCACAGTAATGCTCCATATAGCAAAATCACTTTCTTCTTTACAGCCCAAATGAAGCTTTATGATGACAGGCACGGAGGCTTCAGCAGACCCCCGGATGTCATAGCAGTCCGTGTGTGCCCTGTGATCGCGTCACTGGAGCGCCGGTGGGCGCATGGAACGATGCGTCCCAATGCCGGCGCGCTGTTAATGCTGCTGTTAGAGATTGACAGCAGCACTGAACAGGTTAACAGTGGTGGGCAGATCTTCGCTCCACTCGCAGCTCTTAGAGGCAGGTCCTGGTTGTTTGTCACAGCCATTATCTGCCATGTACGGGGCGAGCTGACTCTGCTCCATGCACCCGCTACTGACTTATACCATACATGTACGGCAGATGTTGGTAAGGAGTTAAAGCGGTTGTCCTGCTTTGCGGCCATTTGTTTTTTTTACTTTAATGCAAGTATTTGGGGCTAAAATTGATTTCCGTTATTGAGTTTCATTAAAAATGTTGCGTTCTGTAGCATCTGTGCTGCACTGTCTATTCCTGGCTGCAGAATTAGCTAACTGAGAATCTATCAGTGAGCTCCTTCTGACAGTCTTAAGGGAGAGTTTGTAGATCTTTCATCTGTTTTTTTTTCCTGAGTGCCTTTTAGCTGATCTATGCCCAAAGAAAACATGAAACTTGAATGTGCAGGGAAGCAATAAGTCTGTAATAACCAGTGAAAAATGAAATCTAAATGTAAAAAATTACTTTTAGTAGTAAATACATGGACATAAGAAAATACACACTGCAATGTCCTGCATTAGGAGGAACTCAGGGCCCACTGCACCAGCATATTGTCTCACAAGGGGCCTGAGGATCTCATCTCGGTACCTAATGGCAGTCAGGCTACCTCTGGCGAGCACATGGAGGACTGTGCGGCCCTTCAAAGAAATGCCACCCCACACCATTACTGACCCACTGCCAAACCGGTCGTGCTGAAGGATGTTGCAGGCAGCAGATCGCTCTCCACGGCGTCTCCAGACTCTGTCACGTCTGTCACATGTGCTCAGTGTGAACCTGCTTTCATCTGTGAAGAGCACAGGGAGCCAGTGGCGAGTTTGCCAATCCTGGTGTTCTGTGGCAAATGCCAAGCGTCCTGCACAGTGTTGGGCTGTGAGCACAACCCCCATGTGTGGACGTCGGGCCCTCATACCACCCTCATGGAGTCAGTTCTAACAGTTTGTGCAGACACATGCACATTTGTGGCCTGCTGGAGGTCATTTTGCAGGGCTCTGGAAGTGCTCCTCCTGTTGCTTCTTGCACAAAGGCGGAGGTAGCGGTCCTGCTGCTGGGTTGTTTCCCTCCTACGGCCCCCTCCACGTCTCCTGGTGTACTGGCCTGTCTCCTGGTAGTGTCTCCAGCCTCTGGACACTACGCTGACAGATGCAGCAAACCTTCTTGCCACAGTTCTCACTGATGTGCCATCCTGGATGAGCTGCACTACCTGAGCAACTTCTGTGGGTTGTAGAGTCCGTCTCATGCTACCACGTGTGTGAAAGCACAACCAACATTGAAAAGTGACCAAAACATCAGCCAGAAAGCACTGGTACTGAGATGTGGTCTGTGGTCCCCACCTGCAGAACCACTCCTTTATTGAGGGTGTCTTGATAATTGCCAATAATTTCCATCTATTGTCTATTCCATTTGCACAACAGCATGTGAATCATAGAATCATAGAATAGTAGAGTTGGAAGGGACCTCCTGGGTCATCTGGTCCAACCCCCTGCTCAAAGCAGGATTCACTAGATCATCTCAGACAGATGTCTGTCCAGCCTCTGTTTGAAGACGTCCATTGAAGGGGAACTCACCACCTCTCGTGGCAGCCTGTTCCACTCATTGATCATCCTCACTGTCAAAAAGTTTTTTCTAATATCTAATCTGTGTCTCCTCCCATTTAGTTTCATCCCATTGCTTCTAGTCTTTCCTTGTGCAAATGAGAATAAAGATGATCCTTCTACAATGTGACAGCCCTTGACATATTTGTAGACAGCTATTAAGTCTCCTCTCAGTCTTCTTTTTTGCAAGCTAAACATTCCCAAATCCTGCAACCGTTCCTCATAGGACATGGTTTGCAGACCAGTCACCATTCTGGTCGCTCTTCTCTGAACTTGCTCCAGTTTGTCGATGTCTTTTTTAAAATGTGGTGCCCAAAACTGTACACAGTATTCCAGATGAGGTCTGACCAAAGAGGAGTAAAGACCGATAATGACTTCACGTGATCTAGACTGTATGCTTCTGTTAAGAACACCAGAATTGGCACCGAAGAGGAGACCCCACCGAAGAGGAGACCCACCGAAGAGGAGACCCACCAAAGAGGAGACCCACCAAAGAGGAGACCCACCAAAGAGGAGACCCCACCGAAGAGGAGACCCCACCGAAGAGGAGACCCAAGAGGAGACCCCACCGAAGAGGAGACCCCACCGAAGAGGAGACCCCACCGAAGAGGAGACCCCACCGAAGAGGAGACCCAAGAGGAGACCCACCAAAGAGGAGACCCCACCAAAGAGGAGACCCCACCGAAGAGGAGACCCAAGAGGAGGCCCACCAAAGAGGAGACCCCACCGAAGAGGAGACCCCACCGAAGAGGAGACCCCACCGAAGAGGAGACCCCTCCGAAGAGGGGTCTTATTAAACATTGACCTGTCTTTAGATGAAAAGGGAGCTTTTTTTTTTCTTTCTTTCTTTTATTGTATTCCTACTTCTTCCCTGAACATGATTTTTTATTTTTTTTTAAATCTGCCATACTGTTCCAGAGATATGGGCCTTTTTACTTACTGCTAAATTTTATGATCTATATCAAAGGGGGCGTGGCTCACAGGATCCTCAGGGGCGTGTCTTTAGGCTGCTCTGCATAATTATCCTGTGGGCCACGCCCCCTTATAAAGATTACACACAATCAACACTAAATAAAAAGGCCCATATCTCTGCAACCGTATGGTGGATTTAAAAAAATGAAAAAGTGTAATACTCGGGGGAGCAGCGGGAATAAAGTAAGGGCAAACACTGGTCACTTCTGACTTGGTGACATGTCCTCTTTAAAGTAGAATTTTTGTTCTTCTTCAATTCTGGTTATTGTATGTGATAAATTGGGAACATGTCATTTACTTACAGGATTGTGCTGGCGTTATCCTTTACTCTGCTGAATCTGCTACCCAAGTGGCCCTCGATGGTATTCAGTGTCTAGGTAAGGAGAGTCTAACCTGTGCCTTTTGGCCAACACCTAAATCCACCAGCACTACTGATACATATTTATTCTTCAGTTTTGCCCTCGATGTTTCCAGCAGTCCACAACACAAAGCGATCACCATTACGGCTGTGGGGGTTTTTTTTGGTTTTTTTTTGCCTAATGTTTTCAGCCGATTCATCAATTGAGCAAACTCTGTGCCCGAAAAATATAACCTCCATAATTGATTTTATATGATACATTTCTCGCACAAAATTTTGCGCTGTGTTAGAGGAGCATCCAATTTTTTTTTCATTAAAGTCACAAAAAAAAAAGATTAAAGACGAAAATAAAGAATTCATTGTACTGTGTGCGCCATTTTGAAGAATTATTTTGGTGCAAAAAAAACCCAATCAAGTAATGATCCAAGATGTAAAAAAAAAAAAAAAATGAGAAAATGACTTTAAATTTTAACTGCAAATGAAACTTGCCCTATGTGTCTTCACCTGTATGAAAAGACTGGGATGGCTCTGGGAGCAAGCGCACCACCACCGCTGTGTTTTCATATATAGGCATCTCCAATGTTTAGGAATTCAGTGTTGACAAGCGTTGCGATTTGTGCAAGTAAAGGTGTCAGGTTTAGATTGTTGCCTGTATTCACTTTAAGGGAATCTTTAAGTAGGTTTTTGTTATATAATCGGAGAGCAGCATGGTGGAGGGGCAGAGACCCTGATTCCAGCGATGTGTCATTTTTGATACAAAAACAGTTTTCTCTGCTGCAGAGCTCTAAATGCTTAGCCCTGTATAACCCCTCCCACACCACTGATTGGCAGCTGTGTATAACACCCGCCCACACTACTGATTGGCAGCTGTGTATAACCCCCGCCCACACTACTGATTGGCAGCTGTGTATAACCCCCGCCCACACTACTGATTGGCAGCTGTGTATAACCCCCGCCCACACTACTGATTGGCAGCTGTGTATAACCCCCGCCCACACTACTGATTGGCAGCTGTGTATAACCCCCGCCCACACCACTGATTGGCAGCTGTGTATAACACCCGCCCACACTACTGATTGGCAGCTGTGTATAACCCCCGCCCACACTACTGATTGGCAGCTGTGTATAACCCCCGCCCACACCACTGATTGGCAGCTGTGTATAACCCCCGCCCACACCACTGATTGGCAGCTGTGTATAACCCCCGCCCACACCACTGATTGGCAGCTGTGTATAACCCCCGCCCACACCACTGATTGGCAGCTGTGTATAACCCCCGCCCACACCACTGATTGGCAGCTGTGTATAACCCCCGCCCACACCACTGATTGGCAGCTGTGTATAACCCCACCCACACTACTGATTGGCAGCTGTGTATAACCCCCGCCCACACCACTGATTGGCAGCTGTGTATAACCCCTGCCCACACCACTGATTGGCAGCTGTGTATAACCCCTGCCCACACCACTGATTGGCAGCTGTGTATAACCCCCGCCCACACCACTGATTGGCAGCTGTGTATAACCCCCGCCCACACCACTGATTGGCAGCTGTGTATAACCCCCGCCCACACCACTGATTGGCAGCTGTGTATAACCCCTGCCCACACCACTGATTGGCAGCTGTGTATAACCCCCGCCCACACCACTGATTGGCAGCTGTGTATAACCCCCGCCCACACTACTGATTGGCAGCTGTGTATAACCCCCGCCCACACCACTGATTGGCAGCTGTGTATAACCCCCGCCCACACCACTGATTGGCAGCTGTGTATAACCCCCGCCCACACCACTGATTGGCAGCTGTGTATAACCCCCGCCCACAACACTGATTGGCAGCTGTGTATAACCCCCGCCCACACCACTGATTGGCAGCTGTGTATAACCCCCGCCCACACCACTGATTGGCAGCTGTGTATAACCCCCGCCCACACCACTGATTGGCAGCTGTGTATAACCCCCGCCCACACCACTGATTGGCAGCTGTGTATAACCCCCGCCCACACCACTGATTGGCAGCTGTGTATAACCCCCGCCCACAACACTGATTGGCAGCTGTGTATAACCCCCGCCCACACCACTGATTGGCAGCTGTGTATAACCCCTGCCCACACCACTGATTGGCAGCTGTGTATAACCCCCGCCCACACCACTGATTGGCAGCTGTGTATAACCCCCGCCCACACCACTGATTGGCAGCTGTGTATAACCCCCGCCCACACCACTGATTGGCAGCTGTGTATAACCCCTGCCCACACCACTGATTGGCAGCTGTGTATAACCCCTGCCCACACCACTGATTGGCAGCTGTGTATAACCCCCGCCCACACCACTGATTGGCAGCTGTGTATAACCCCTGCCCACACCACTGATTGGCAGCTGTGTATAACCCCCGCCCACACCACTGATTGGCAGCTGTGTATAACCCCTGCCCACACCACTGATTGGCAGCTGTGTATAACCCCCGCCCACACCACTGATTGGCAGCTGTGTATAACCCCCGCCCACACCACTGATTGGCAGCTGTGTATAACCCCCGCCCACACCACTGATTGGCAGCTGTGTATAACCCCCGCCCACACCACTGATTGGCAGCTGTGTATAACCCCCGCCCACACCACTGATTGGCAGCTGTGTATAACCCCCGCCCACACCACTGATTGGCAGCTGTGTATAACCCCTGCCCACACCACTGATTGGCAGCTGTGTATAACCCCCGCCCACACCACTGATTGGCAGCTGTGTATAACCCCCGCCCACACCACTGATTGGCAGCTGTGTATAACCCCCGCCCACACCACTGATTGGCAGCTGTGTATAACCCCCGCCCACACCACTGATTGGCAGCTGTGTATAACCCCTGCCCACACCACTGATTGGCAGCTGTGTATAACCCCTGCCCACACCACTGATTGGCAGCTGTGTATAACCCCCGCCCACACCACTGATTGGCAGCTGTGTATAACCCCCGCCCACACCACTGATTGGCAGCTGTGTATAACCCCCGCCCACACCACTGATTGGCAGCTGTGTATAACCCCCGCCCACACCACTGATTGGCAGCTGTGTATAACCCCCGCCCACACTACTGATTGGCAGCTGTGTATAACCCCCGCCCACACCACTGATTGGCAGCTGTGTATAACCCCCGCCCACACCACTGATTGGCAGCTGTGTATAACCCCCGCCCACAGCACTGATTGGCAGCTGTGTATAACCCCACCCACACTACTGATTGGCACCTTCCTGTGTATAACCCCTGCCCACACCACTGATTGGCAGCTGTGTATAACCCCCGCCCACACCACTGATTGGCAGCTGTGTATAACCCCCGCCCACAGCACTGATTGGCAGCTGTGTATAACCCCACCCACACTACTGATTGGCACCTTCCTGTGTATAACCCCCGCCCACACCACTGATTGGCAGCTGTGTATAACCCCCGCCCACAGCACTGATTGGCAGCTGTGTATAACCCCCGCCCACAGCACTGATTGGCAGCTGTGTATAACCCCCGCCCACACCACTGATTGGCAGCTGTGTATAACCCCCGCCCACACCACTGATTGGCAGCTGTGTATAACCCCCGCCCACAGCACTGATTGGCAGCTGTGTATAACCCCACCCACACTACTGATTGGCACCTTCCTGTGTACACTATATATTGATAGAAAGCTGCTGATCAGACACCTAGTGCTGTAATGATAATATCCTGCTGATTTAAGACTGATTTTATTGATACAGCAGCACACAGCCCTGTAGTAACACATTGCTGGAATCTGGCCGGACATTATTCTGATCTCAGATTACATAGACAATCCTGCTGACAGATTCCCATTAAAAGGTTCTTCCCGTCCTCTGCTCCCCATCCTCTGGCTTCCTGCTTGCTCCTGATGATTGACAGTTCGGACCAGAGGTGCCACCCGTCCTGTGCGCTCTCCAGTGCTGCAATCAGAAGCAGCCTTCCCTCCTGGAGAATCAGAGGACAGAGGCATAATGAAGCCGGCCGGATCCAGAGCGGACAGCACTCCTTCCCTAGGAGACCGACCACCTCTGACAGACTGGCAGAGGTGGCTGGTGACCTAAAAATATCTCTCTTCTCTAGGTCTGAGAGGATTTTTAATAAGAAGTAAATTGAAAAGTTTTTACCGTATTTTGCAATTTTACCCATGAAGACTGAGACCACCCCATGTTCACTGTTCTTTTATAAATGTTTATTTCTCCACAGGGGGCAATGGCTATATAAACGACTACCCGATGGGCCGCTTCCTTCGTGATGCCAAGCTTTATGAAATAGGGGCTGGTACTACCGAGGTTCGGAGACTGGTCATAGGAAGAGCCTTCAATGCTCTGTACAAGTAACCTGCCGACCTTGGAGATCACCGATCATGGCTCTAACTCCGAACTCAATCCGCAAAAATCTCTCTGCACCCGGGTGGATGAGGAGCGATGGGCACTCACTGCCTAAAACACTTACCTCGTAGCTGCGAGCCTCGTGGCCGCACAGACTGGACTGTTAGGAGACCGGACCGGTCCAGTGCTCTGTCTACCGACTCTTTATCAAGTGAATGTGAAGATTCTTATACCGGGGACATGAAACCATGAACCGTATAGTTATATCCAAGAGATGGGGGGCTCTGATCACCCCCACTGATCACTGTTTATGGAGTCTGTGTATTGCTCCAGGAACAAATAAAGCATACGTCAATCATCTGTCATTATTTTCCCCAGTGCTGTCTATAGTGATATCTACAGCCTGTTAAAGGAGTTGTCTGGGACTTAAACATTTAACATTGATGACTTATCCTTAGTATAGGTCATCAATGTCTGATCGGTGGGGGTGCGACACTCTGCACCCCCGCCAATCTGCTGTTCCTGGTGTCAGCGGCCAGGACTGATCAGTTACAGAGCTGCACAGTGGGTGCGACCGGGCACTGCACTCCACCGGGCACTGCACTCCACCTGCTATTGATTTGAATAGGGGGCGGATGTGCAGTACCGGCCGCGGCCACTATACAGGCGCTGTGCAGATCCATAACTGAGCAGTTTTGTGACGCCGCCGACATCAGGAACAGCTGACTGGTGGGAGTCCCGGGTGTCTCACCCCCACCAATCATACATTAGTGACCTGTCACCAATGTAAGTCTTAAAGGGGTTGTCTAAGTGTAACCCACCCTGTAAGAGCAGAGATGCATTACAGAAAGTGGATGCTTCATCTCTTCATTCCTGTCCTGTCTGTCATCCTGCATAGTCCAGTGAAGGCAATGGCAGGAGAAATGCATGCTGGGAGGTGAAAGGAAGTCAGTTCCAGCTCCTATAGTGCTGATGAAATACTGCACATTCAGAGTATGAGAGTTTTTGGACATATTAGACTATATCAGCACCAGTGGCGGTTTTAGCTTATTGTGGTGTATGTGGTCGGCTTCACTCTGCTTTTCTACAGGATTTATGTGAAGGGCTTTAAGAAAATATAAGCTCTTAAGAAAAATTATAGAAAATTTCAGTTAAATTACTTGTAAAAATCACTGATTCTTCTGTGGCAGAATCAGGGGGAGATCTGGAATTTTTACAAAGAATATAACTCAATTTTTTGTTTTTAAGCAAGCGACAGGTTCTCTTTAGCAGTAGTCCTAAATAAAATACACATGGAATAAATGGGGAAAGAGTTGATACGAGGAGTAAAATAATAGAAATATATCCCCCCGGTGGAGGTTTAGTAGATTGCAGGCAGGTGTCACAATGTACTTTAGTGACCCCTGCTGGTAGTGGTGGGGATTTGTTTTCAATTGTATTTTAATTCTATTCTTGCTGCATCTCACAATAAATACTAAGGAGGGAAATTTCCTAAGACAGGCGAGTCACAGTCCAGTCTGATTTGTGCTGGATTTATGAAGAGGGGAACACCATGTAATAAATAAGGTAAAGATTTAGCCGTTCTTGAAGCAAATTGAAATCTCCATCTGCTGTGAGCAGCCATAGAGCTGCTTTATGTGCTGAATTCTGGTATATTATAGAAAGTCTATCAGATGTATAGGCCGCCCCTCAGGCCTAATCACAGACACTTTATAAAAAGAAACAATTGCAAGTTTTAGCACAAGACAGATTTCTAAATAAAACATTTAATAGATCGCCCCTATGGGCATATTATTAAAATCTAAAAGAAAGTTATTCTATCCATTAGCACATATGCTCCTAACATGGGAAATAATCACCACAGAATTGTTTAATATGCAGTAAATGAATAACCTGCCAGACACCCGACGGACTGACCGCGGCAGGGGCAGAAATCACACTTAGGCCACGGCCCCACTATCAGTATTCAGTCAGGATTATTCTCAGGAGTGGGAGCCAAAACCAGATGAGGAACAATCAGAGAAAAGGTATAATAGAAACAAGTCACCAATTCTGGATTTATCACCCACTCCTGGTTTTGTCTCCCACTCCTGAGAAAAAATACTGACTGAATACTGATAGTGGGGTCGTGGCCTTAAAAGGGTTATTCCCAAATGGGTATTGTTGGATAGTTCTTGTAAATACAAGTGATTTTTGCAATTTACTGCTTATTAAAATTGTCAGTCGTTCTTGAAATATTAACACTTTATTCTTTTAGTTACAGCTCATTGCTTTGGAGACCGACCACTGCTGCTGGACAGCAGAACATAAGCAGTGCTTACATGCTCTTTTCCATTGAGCTTGTAAGCGCTGTATTGAACCTGTCCCGAAACGCTGAAGCGCACCACAACTTCCTAACCAGTTTCAGCACAAGGTAGACCACAGCGGTGGTCGGTCTCCAAGGCAACAAGCTGTAAACAAAAGAAAAGCGTTAACTCAAGAACGACTGAAAAGTTTAATAAGCAATGAAATGCAAAAGTGCTTGTTTTTACCAACACTATCTGACAGTGCCCATCTATGAAGATGAGGAAAAACCCTTTTAAAGGCCACTGACAAAGGAACAATATTTGCAGCCTGTTTTAATATTTCTCATCTGGAGCCTCCCTCACAGCAGTATATGCCGAATTTGGGGGTCTGTACGTCCATTTCACTGTTGCCTTCACTAGCTCGCAGGTATCTGCACCGAGGTCTCTTCTATAGCGGCCATGTAGTGGTAGATACCAGTTATTTTTCCCTATTACTGTACGTGCTCCTCTCCGTGAGTCACATAGTATTCATGTCCCCGTTGTGCCCTATAGTTGGTAAAATTGCCTTCTAGAAACATGAATGCTACCTGTGGATTCATTGGAAAGTTATCATACCCTGAGTGTCCCTATAGTGTAATAATGCCCTTTAGGTGTCCACTGAACTGCTAATAATGCCCCCCTGAGGATTCCTTTTACAGTTATATTGACACTGTCGCCCACAAAAAATAGGGCCCAAAAATGTAAAATAATTATATATTCACCATAAACCGGATCCTGAGTGATCTGCGTCCTACAACGCAGGCTGCCGTGAGCACTTCTGCCTATCAATGGGTACTGATTGTACAGAAACTCCTCCGTACTCCAGTAGATGTATGTAACATCAAAATCAGATTTAGGCTATGTGCCCACGATGCAGAATAGATGCAGATTTTTCCTGAGCGTTTCTGCCTCTCCCTGGCAGAAAAAAAAACACATGCAGATTTTACATGCGTTTTTTTCTGCCAGGGAGAAGCGTTTTTTAAGCATTTTTGCATGCATTTCCGCATGTAAAAAACGGGTCATGCAACCGCCGACATCAGCGGTCGTGTGACCATCACATGACTAAATGACGTCAGCGCAGGTCCTTTTAGAACACGGCAGGACGCCAATTACAGAGGACACCGCGGAAGAGGTAAGTATAATGTTTTTTTTTTTTTTTACGTTTTAATTCTTTTTTTTTTTACTAATGGAACCCGGGTCGGATGAGAGTCTCCTCTGCTCCAGACCCGGGTACCATCCACGCATTGAACCGCATAACATTCGCATGCATACATGCGGATGTTATGCAGTTCAATGCAAGTCAATGGCGGCAATTACGCACAAGAAATGGACGTGCTGTCGATTTTTCCGCAATGATAATACGCAGCGGAAATTTCTGCAGCATGTGCACAGCACATGCAGATTACCAAGCGTTTTTAATGCACTTTCGTGGTGGAAATGCATTAAATCCGCATCGTGGGCACGCAGCCTATAACACTTTATGCAATAAAATGAAATTGAATTAAAAAAATAGTTTACTACCTGTTTGCAAATGACAAACTGCACTTTTACTATTTCTAGACGATTTATGAAAAAAATCACGGCCAGACGATATTTATTACGGACACATTGGAAAACCATAATAAATGCTTGTGATTATAAGTGATAAATGTCCACAGCCCATAATCCTGATGTGTAACGTCAGCTGCAGTCACTGTAATCTGTAACATGATGAGAATTACTCACAATAATCTGCAGAAGTTTCTTCAGCTTCAGAAAATGTAATTGTTTCTCCAGAGCGGGCGATAAAGTGCCGTATTGTTCTGTGCTGGAGTTTGTGGTGGGCCGGCGACCCTGGTGCTGGTTATAAGCCCGGTCTATGGACCTCAGCGTTACAGGTCACCTAAACACCTCTACATGGAGCCTGTAACCTGTATTCTCAGGCCGTGTAAGGGACGCCATAATGATAAGGCGCCTGCCTGGTAACAAGTGCAGATTAATGGCCGCTACAGTGAAGAGAATGGCCTGTGGTGAAAGGGTTAATACTGGGGCCCTGCATCAGTAATAGCCCCTGTAGTCACCATGACAACTGTTATGAGGTCATAAACACATGTCATAAAGAAGATTCCGTGAGAGAAGGCCGCGCTGCCACGATCAGCGCCATTACTGATGGACCGAGGACCTGGAGCGCGGCCCCCCACGTAATGTACCCACCTGGGTGTAATATGGAGGTTCTAGCAGGGGGAGGGGTTGTCCGCTTTAGACGCCCCCAGGGTGTATGAAGATAATAGATGGGGGTCCGCAGCAGAGGATAGAGAGACCCTCTACATACAGCCCCTCTCCTCAGGGTGAACATGGATAGACCTATGAATTTCATGGGTGCTGTGGGGAGATGGGTAGAGGGGAGGGGGGATTTATCCTATTAGGGGTCATCCATAACCAACAACCCCTGTAACCGAGTGTCCAACTTCTTGTGACTTGGACCTGGATCTGTAAGGGAGAGTTATAATAATTTCTGTAATGAGTATATCATGTCATCCATGTTGTATATATATATTCACTGTGTCCATTAGTGGAGATTTGAATCCTTAGTTATGTTCTCTATAGTCAGCAGCAAGAATTAATTGTAACTGACTATTATCTGATTCTGCATTGTCTGTATAACCTTGATCACAATGTATTAGGGTCAGACAGCCGCTCAGCTTGTTTGTCTCCTTGTTAACAGGTAAACAGAGTTTTACTTCAGAATTCAGGTGTCGTCTTATCCTCTTGGTAAAAGGTGAAATTCTCCTGTCATCTTGGTCCTTCGAGCCGGAATTCATCATCTCCTCCAACATGAGGTAAGTGCTGATACCGCGCACGAGGAGGGATGGAAATACCCTCTGTGGAACAAGTCCTCCGCCTGAATTGGCGTCAAAAGAGGCCAAGGAGAATTGAGAGTCGACCACATCTGAATTTGGGTAAGAAAAATGGTATTATTATTATTAATTAGGTAATATTATTAGTCCAGTATTAATGGTATTTATAAGTTGCTGCAATTGGGGTTCGTGTGACCCCTGGAAATTGCTGCAATTGGGGTTTGTTTGACCCCTGTAATTGTTGCTATTGGGGTTGTGTGACCCCTGTAAGTTGCTGCAATTGGGGTTTGTGTGACCACTGGAAGTTTGACCCCTGGAAGTTGCTGCAATTGGGGTTTGTGTGACCCATGTAAGTTGCTGCAATTGGGGTTTCTGTGACCCCTGTAAGTTGCTGCAATTGGGGTTTCTGTGACCCCTGTAAATTGCTGCAATTGGGGTTTGTTTGACCCCCTGGAAGTTGCAAATAGTCCATAGTCTATGTGAGAAGACTACAGGAATAAATAACTCTGTGTGCCCATTAAACGATCTACATGGTGAGGGTCTAGGACCAGGGGGCATTGTTAATAATCCGCTGGGCTAACTTGCAATAATACTGATGGTTGTGTGTGTGTATGTATGTATGTATGTATGTATGTATATATATATATATATATATATATATATATATATATATATATATATACATATACACATATATATATATATACACACATATATATATATATATATATATATATATATATATATAATATAGAAAAAAAGAAAAGAAAAAGAGCAGCACAAGCAAACAACCAACTTGTAAATGGGTGGGTGCCCATCCTCCAGGTAAATAGCAAACCTCCTTACATATAAAAAAAAAAAAATAGCTCCACAGTCACCATCAGGGCGGCGTCAGCACCCGACGCACCCGGGCAAATGCCGGGGCCCTGAGCAGGTAGAGGGGCCCACTGGCGGTCGCGCACCCCGCCGGGCTATGGGCGGAGGAGAGCTGTGCCAGCGCCCGCCCTTCTCCGCCGCTTGCTCAGCGCCCCGGCAGCCGGATACTTACCTCTCCCCGTGCCTCCGCAGATCTGCTGTCTTCCTGCTCTATGCTCTCTGTGACGTCTCAGGTCAGAGGGTGCGGTGACGTCTTTACACCGTGCCCTCCCCTGAGCCGTCACAGGCCGCGCAGAGCGGGAATATACCGGCGAGTCGGCGACGCTGGAGTCCGGAGCTGAGGCATGGGACATTATATGGGGGGGGGGTGACATCCTGCATGGGGCATTATAAAGAGAGGGGGGGGGTGACATCCTGCATGGGGCATTATAAAGAGTGGGGGGTGACATCTTGCATGGGGCATTATACAGAGGGGGGGTGACATCCTGCATGGGGCATTATACAGAGGGGGGGTGACATCCTGCATGGGGCATTATACAGAGGGGGGGTGACATCCTGCATGGGGCATTATAAAGAGGGGAGTGACATCCTGCATGGGGCATTATAAAGAGGGGGGTGACATCCTGCATGGGGCATTATAAAGAGAGGGGGGTGACATCCGGCATGGAACATTATAAAGAGAGGGGGGTGACATCTTGTATGGGGCATTATACAGAGGGGGGGTGACATCCTGCATGGGGCATTATACAGAGGAGGGGGTGACATCCTGCATGGGGCATTATACAGAGGGGGGGGGGTGACATCCTGCATGGGGCATTATAAAGAGGGGGTGACATCCTGCATGGGGCATTATAAAGAGGGGGGTGACATCCTGCATGGGGCATTATAAAGAGAGGGGGGGACAGCCTGCATGGGGCATTATACAGAGGGGGGGGGGTGACATCCTGCATGGGGCATTATAAAGAGAGGGGGTGACATCCTGCATGGGGCCTTATACAGAGGGGGGGTGACATCCTGCATGGGGCCTTATAAAGAGGGGGGTACATCCTGCATGGGGCATTATAAAGAGGAGGGGTGACAGCCTGCATGGGGCATTATAAGGGGGGGGGGAACAGCCTGCATGGGGCATTATAAGGGGGGGGGGACAGCCTGCATAGTGCATTATGTGGGGGGAACTGCCTGCATGGAGCATTATAAGGGGGGGGACAGCCTGCATGGAGCATTATTTGGGGGTCAGTATCTTGTATGGAGCGTTATAAGGGGACCAGTATCCTGTATGGAGCGTTTTATGGGGGCCAGTATCCTGTATGGAGCGTTATATGGGGGCCCGTATCCTGTATGGAGCTTTATAAGGGGACCAGTATCCTGTATGGAGCGTTATAAGGGGACCAGTATCCTGTATGGAGCATTATATGGGGGCCAGTATTCCGTATGAAGCGTTATATGGGGGCCAGTATTCCGTATGGAGCGTTATATGGGGGCCAGTATTCCGTATGGAGCGTTATATGGGGGCCAGTATTCTGTATGGAGCCTTATATGGGGGCCAGTATTCCGTATGGAGCCTTATATGGGGGCCAGTATTCCGTATGGAGCCTTATATGGGGGCCAGTATTCCGTATGGAGCCTTATATGGGGGCCAGTATTCCGTATGGAGCCTTATATGGGGGCCAGTATTCCGTATGGAGCCTTATATGGGGGCCAGTATTCCGTATGGAGCCTTATATGGGGGCCAGTATTCTGTATGGAGCCTTATATGGGGGCCAGTATTCCGTATGGAGCCTTATATGGGGGTCAGTATTCCGTATGGAGCCTTATATGGGGGCCAGTATCCCGTATGGAGCGTTATATGGGCGCCAGTATTCTGTATGGAGCGTTATATGGGGGCCAGTATCCTGTATGGGGCATTTTATGGCGGCCAGTATTCTGTATGGAGCGTTATATGGGGGCCAGTATTCCGTATGGAGCGTTATATGGGGGCCAGTATTCCATATGGGGCCTTATATGGGGGCCAGTATTCCGTATGGAGCCTTATATGGGGGCCAGTATTCCATATGGAGCCTTATATGGGGGCCAGTATTCCGTATGAAGCGTTATATGGGGGCCAGTATTCCGTATGGAGCCTTATATGGGGGCCAGTATTCCGTATGGAGCCTTATATGGGGGCCAGTATTCCGTATGGAGCCTTATATGGGGGCCAGTATTCCGTATGGGGCCTTATATGGGGGCCAGTATTCCGTATGGGGCCTTATATGGGGGCCAGTATTCTGTATGGAGCGTTATATGGGGGCCAGTATTCCGTATGGGGCCTTATATGGGGGCCAGTATTCTGTGTGGAGCGTTAAATGGGGGCCAGTATTCCGTATGGGGCCTTATATGGGGGCCAGTATTCTGTATGGAGCGTTATATGGGGGCCAGTATTCCGTATGGGGCCTTATATGGGGGCCAGTATTCCGTATGGGGCCTTATATGGGGGCCAGTATTCCGTATGGGGCCTTATATGGGGGCCAGTATTCTGTATGGAGCGTTATATGGGGGACAGTATTCTGTGTGGAGCGATTCGCCGGTTTCTGAGCTATTGTGGAATTTACAATAGATATCGCTCATGTAATGTAAGAAGTGAAATCTTTGCATTGTACTATATATATATATTTCTCTGCTGTATCTCTGCATCATGAATCGTGGTATGTGTTAAAGGGGCCACTGAGACTCTTTCGCCCGGGGCCCAGAAAAACATATATATATGCCGGTATTTTGTTGTTATATATTTATGTATTTATGTATACGCCGGTATTTTGTTGTTATATATTTATGTATATATGTATACGCCGGTATTTTGTTGTTATATATTTATGTATATATGTATACGCTGGTATTTTGTTGTTATATATTTATGTATATATGTATACGCCGGTATTTTGTTGTTATATATTTATGTATATATGTATACGCCGGTATTTTGTTGTTATATATTTATGTATATATGTATACGCCGGTATTTTGTTGTTATATATTTATGTATATATGTATACGCCGGTATTTTGTTATATATTTATGTATATATGCATACGCCGGTATTTTGTTGTTATATATTTATGTATATATGCATACGCCGGTATTTTGTTGTTATATATTTATGTATACGCCGGTATTTTGTTGTTATATATTTATATATTTATGTATACGCCGGTATTTTGTTGTTATATATTTATGTATATATGCATACGCCGGTATTTTGTTATATATTTATGTATATATGCATACGCCGGTATTTTGTTGTTATATATTTATGTATATATGCATACGCCGGTATTTTGTTGTTATATATTTATGTATACGCCGGTATTTTGTTGTTATATATTTATGTATATATGTATATGCCGGTATTTTGTTGTTATATATTTATGTATATATGCATACGCCGGTATTTTGTTATATATTTATGTATATATGCATACGCCGGTATTTTGTTGTTATATATTTATGTATACGCCGGTATTTTGTTGTTATATATTTATGTATATATGTATATGCCGGTATTTTGTTGTTATATATTTATGTATATATGTATATGCCGGTATTTTGTTGTTATATATTTATGTATACGCCGGTATTTTGTTGTTATATATTTATGTATATATGTATACGCCGGTATTTTGTTGTTATATATATATGTATATATGTATACGCCAGTATTTTGTTGTTATATATTTATGTTTATATGATATGCCAGTATGTTGTTGTTATATATTTATGTATATATGTATACGCCGGTATTTTGTTGTTATATATTTATGTATATATGTATACGCCGGTATTTTGTTGTTATATATTTATGTATATATGTATACGCCGGTATTTTGTTGTTATATATTTATGTATATATGTATACGCCGGTATTTTGTTGTTATATATTTATGTATATATGTATACGCCGGTATTTTGTTGTTATATATTTATGTATATATGTATACGCCGGTATTTTGTTGTTATATATTTATGTATATATGTATACGCCGGTATTTTGTTGTTATATATTTATGTATATATGTATATGCCGGTATTTTGTTGTTATATATTTATGTACATATGTATATGCCGGTATTTTGTTGTTATATATTTATGTATATATGTATACGCCGGTATTTTGTTGTTATATATTTATGTATATATGTATACGCTGGTATTTTGTTGTTATATATTTATGTATATATGTATACGCCGGTATTTTGTTGTTATATATTTATGTATATATGTATACGCCGGTATTTTGTTGTTATATATTTATGTATATATGTATATGCCGGTATTTTGTTGTTATATATTTATGTATATGCCGGTATTTTGTTGTTATATATTTATGTATATGCCGGTATTTTGTTGAATTTTGTCTTTTGTCAATCGTGTCATTGTCATTTGTCTTTTAATATCGTAAAATCAAAGACATAAAATGTATGTTTTCTGTAGACACATGAGGCTCCTTGAATGATCTCTAGAGTGAATGTATGAGGATTAGATATAAAATCCTGAGTGTATAAGGGAGTCCAGTTAGGTGCGGTTGACGGTCATTTGTGGACTGAAGACAATTGATAGGTTATTATAACTGTGTAAACACCAAGGTACACGGCACCTGATCCCATGGATGATATTTCTTGTCGTCTTACAGAATACAATCTGTATTGTTCTATGTATACTTCTTATAATAACACAGAGTGACTGAAACCTCCACGTTTCAAAAGTGAACGCAGGGTTAAACCTGTGGCGGTTGAGCGAGACCTCGTCACGATCACTGTGGAGTTAGTAGAGTCCGCGACGGTGGTGTTCTGAATACCTGATTTTAAGAACGGGAACGTCTCTGGATATAAAGAGACGGTGTCGATAGACTTTATCTCAGCACTTCAGGTCTAGGAATACGAGGGAACTTTTGTCTATTGTCTTATCGTTTCTCTTGTCTTAATTCTGTGGGTCACATGTCTTCATGTGCGTGGTTGTCCAAACGCTGATTGTGAAAGTTGTTGTGAATTGTGTGTTTGTATTGTTATCCTCGTCAATTACACTGTGCTGCCATATTCCTCCTTTACAGGCCTTCATTGGACAAAGGTGGGAACACATAGAATATCCAGTAAATAAGCAGAGATCTCCTTCCTGGATTCAGGTGTTGTCCGATCTCACTTGTAGGTGAAATTCTCCTGTCAGAGAGATGGTCGATCCACCTGCGCAATCAGATCAACCAAATTCGTTCTAGCAATCAATATGGTGGAAGATATCGCAGCTGGATCTCTCCAACATCCACTTTATCACATTTATCATCTACATTTGTTATGTCGTTCTCTGTAAATCTGGATAAATGTACAAATTGTAAAACTCTGCAGTTCCACCTGTTATATATCGGCACTAACTCTCTAAGCCCAAGGGAAGGGCAGCCCTCCAGCCATGGTTCCCTAGAGGTTCCCTCCACAGGGGGTTTTCCTCTCCTGAGTGCTGGAGGGTGACTCTTCGTGAGTCGGGGGTTGTGCCATTTTCGGTGTCATGTAAATTTAAATAAAATTCTGACTATTTGACACCTAATTGCAATGCTTTGTGTATTTATTTTGTGTGCTTCTGTCTGATTCATTTTATTTGGGGGTTGGGGTCCATCACATACGGCTGGACATCTGCCGGCCGCACAGGACGTAGTAAGCATATTATGCCCCGGGGGTCGCCCCTGCTCTGATGATGATGATGGAGAAGAGGAGACAAGCATTACAGCACAACTCCTGAACGTGTGCTCTCATCATTGGAATAAAGAATTGTATTACAACATTATTAAAAAGCAGATTACTTGTCTATTCCTGTAGCTCACATTGTTTTCAAAGGAGAAAGCTGCATGCAAGATGGTCTGTGGGAACAGGGGCTACACAAAATCTTCTTTATCCTGATGGGTCATCCCTGCCACCAGATGGGAGCTGCACCCCCGACCTAAGGGGCAGCCTCAAAATAATGCTTCCTTAAAGGGAAACTTTTATGTCTGATAACGCTATAAACCTGAACATATAGGGTTAATCTGCAGGTTAATAGCTTTAGGAAGGTGCCCAACCGCTGGACAGTAAGTGTGGCACCCGAGAGAAAATTAACTTTATTTATCCTAGGAGACGCCATCTTTCAGTCATTCAGACATGGCCCAGAGCAATTATTGTCACCGCTCACAGGACTGAGAGCAGCAGCTGTAAGCATGCCCCGGCACTGACTGACAGCCGGCTATGCAGTGCAGTCAGTGCCAGGCCGTGCTCACAACCGCCACTCTCAGCAATGTGAGTGATGGCTGTAATGTTGTTTTAGTACCAAATTTGTAATTTTCACAGGGGATAATAGGAGAACACGGACCCCATAATTTGTTACACAATTTCTCCCGAACGTAATGATGACCCCTGTGCGGTCAAAAACTGCAGTGGGAGCAGACGGCCGGGCTGGGAGAGGAAAGAGCGCTATTGGATTTTGGACTGGAATAGATTGTGAATGCTGTCTCACATGTGAAGACCCCCTGACATGCCAAAACAGCAGAAACAACCCACAAGTGACGCCATTTTGGAAACTAGACCCCGGAAGGAATTCTTCTAGCTGTGCGCTGAGTATTTTTAACCCACAGATGATTCACAAAACTTTATAACAATTAGATGTGAAAACAAAAAATAAATATTTTCCACTGAAATACTGTGTTAGCCCAAGTTTGCAATTTCCACAAGGGATAATAGGATGAAATGGATCCATATATTGTTATGTAATTCCTCCGAATGCAGTGATCCCCAGGGCCGTATTCACAGGTCATGCTGCCCCAGGCACTGGTCATAAATGCCCCCTGATTACAGGCCATTTATAACAATTATCCGTATGGGAAGGTCATGTCTAGTCAGGCGCAATGCTAATCAGTCAGTAATAACAAAGGAGAACCTGAATAATAAAACTATTGTCTATAACTGATCACTAGTTATAATAATGTAATAATAATTGGCACCAGTTGTACAATTTCCAGAAGTCTGATCCCCCCAGCGAGCAGCCTGGTCCTGGTGGTCAGTGGTGGGGATTGTGTCCTAATCATCTGGTCTTCTGGAGCACATAGTAATAAATGCTGAGACTAAATATTATTCCTATACAGAGACAGAATAATACCGCTATATCACTTCCTAATAACAGCACCACACACCCATACAATGAGTATATAGTCCCATCATATCACCGCCACCTTGCTGGGATTGGAGAACCATCATACATAGACTGAATAATACCACTATGCTGTGACTGAATAACAAGACCAAAGACTGAATAATACCGCCATATTGTTACCAAATAAAAACAATCCTATGGGAATCCATACAATGCAGAAAATGTAACTGAGGGCTCTGTGCACACAACATCTTCTCAGGCGGATTCCTCTGCAGAAACTGCCTGGAAAACCTCCCAACCAATGTCCAAAAGAAAGAACATCTTCATCTCCATGTAAAGCCACTTGCTTTGCTCATGTTCCGACTTCTGAACGTCTTTTAACCACTTCAAATTCCTAAAAACGCCAAGAGACTAAAAGAAGCGACCTGAGCGCTGTCTGGAGTTTGCTGCTGGGAAGACGCTGTTACGTTACAATACAAGTCAGTGTTAGAGCTGAGATTGTGGACTTTCCTCTCTTCCTCCAGACTCTGGATCTTGATTTCCAAATGAAATGCAAAATTTACTTTCATCTGAAAACAACACCTTGGACCAGCGCTGCCATCGGGGCTTTAGTGCCCTTACTAGATTCCTCTTTCATTGCCCCATGCCCCCTTAAAGTATGATGCCAACAAAAGTGCCCCCCAAACACAGTATGATACCCCCATGGTGAATTCCTCCACATACACAGTATAATGATCCCTACTGGACCCCTACCGTACCCCACCAACTCCCAAGTCAAAGTATGGTGACCCCCAACACAGCATGATCCCCCAACTGTGACCACCACACAGCCCCCCATGCTGTATAATGGGCCTATATACATTATAATGACCCCACACCTCTCCACACTCCACATAGTATAATGCACTTGTCATGGTCCTCCACACAGTATAACGCACTCGCCATGGTCCTCCACACAGTATAATGCACTCGCCATGGTCCTCCACACAGTATAATGCACTCGCCATGGTCCTCCACACAGTATAATGCACTCACCATGGTCCTCCACAAAGTATAAGACACTCGTTATGGTCCTGTACACAGTATAATGCAGCCCCCCATAGGGTAAAATGCAGCCCCCAGTCCTCCAGTATTATCAGTACACACTGATTTATAAATAAATACATACTTACCGCTCCTCGCTCCCCGCTGCTTCAGTCTCTGCAGCGCGTCTGTCATCACCTCCGCAGCTGCCAGCTCCACTGTCTGACAGAGCGTGGAGCGTCATCATGCCGCTGCGTCAGACGCAGAGGAGGAATGATGGGAGAGGGAGTGTCACATGACGCTCCATCATTGCTTTCCAACCAGGGCCGGCTCCAGGTTTTCGTGGGGCCCAGGAGAAAGAGTCTCAGTGGCCCTTTTAACACATACCACCATTCAGGATGCACAGATACGGCAGAGAAAAAAAATGTTATATATTAAAAAATAATGCAGCATGGCTCCATATGGCCAAGATACGTCTTAACAATGAAAATATTGGATCTAGACTGTTTTTTGCTCAGGAACAAGTACTTACAAAAAAACAAAGGTTTTTAGCGCATAAATTGGCTCATATTGTTATAAGGGGGTGTAACTGCCTCTTGCTGATTCTGCACTCCTCCCAGTAACCAGCTGGTGATGTATAAACAGTTCTACTTGCCCTCTAAATGTAGATGTATTTAGCCCAGAAAAAGACGATTGTCCGTTTAGTTGTAGGCTTGTAGCCCGAAAGTGGCATGTAAGGCAGAGTAGTTACCCATCAGGGGGAGGTTACCTTGCCATGGTTGATGGGCACACATGAATTGGCCAATTTATGAGCTAAAAACCTTTATTTTTTGTAAGTACTTGTTAGTGAGCAAAAAAACAGTCTAGATCCAATATTTTCATTGTTAAGACATATCTTGGCCATATGGAGCGCTGCTGCATTATTTTTTAATATATTTTATAGTTAGAGGAGCTGGCACCAGTTCACACTAGGAGGTGCTGGTCAGGTTTATCTGGTTCATAAATATATATATACACTACCGTTCAAAAGTTTGGGGTCATTTAGAAATTTCATTATTTTTGAAAGAAAAGCACATTTTTTTCAATGAAGCTAACATTAAATGAATCAGAAATACACTCTATACATTGTTAATGTGGTAAATGACTATTCTAGCTGCAAACGTCTTGTTTTTATTGCAAGATCTACATAGGTGTATTGAGGCCCATTTCCAACAACCACCACTCCAGTGTTTTAATGGTACATTGTGTTTGCTAACTGTGTAAGAAGGCTAATGGATGTTTAGAAAACCCTAGAAAACCCTTGCAGAAGTATGTTAGCCCAGCTGAAAATGGTTTGGCTGATTTGAGAAGCTATAAAATTGACCTTCCTTTGAGCTAGTTGAGAATCTGGAGCATTACATTTGTTTGTTCTATGAAACTCTCAAAGTGGCCAGAAAAAGAGAACTTTCATGTGAAACTCAACAGTCTATTCTTGTTCTTAGAAATGAAGGCTATTCCATGCGAGAACTTGCCAAGAAACTGAAGATTTCCTACAACAGTGTGTACTACTCCCTTCAGAGGAGAGCACAAACAGGCTCTAACCAGAGTAGAAAGAGTAATGTGAGGCCCCGCTGCACAACTGAGCAACAAGACAAGTACATTAGAGTCTCTAGTTTGAGAAATCGACGCCTCACAGCTCCTCAACTGGCAGCTTCATTAAATAGTACACGCAAAACGCCAGTGTCAACGTCTACAGTGAAGAGGCCACTCCGGGATGCTGGCCTTCAGGGCAAAGTGGCAAAGAAAAAGCCATATCTGAGACTGGCTAATAAAAGGAAAATATTTTTATGGGCAAAAGAACACAGACATTGGACAGAGGAAGATTGGAAAAAAGTTTTATGGACAGACGAATCAAAGTTTGAGGTGTTTGGATCACACAGAAGAACATTTGTGAGAAGCAGAACTACTGAAAAGATGCTGGAAGAGTGCCTGACGCCATCTGTCAAGCATGGTGGAGGTAATGTGATGGTCTGGGGTTGCTGGTAAAGTGGGAGATTTGTACAAGGTAAATGGGATTTTGAGAAAGGAAGGCTATCACTTCATTTTGCAACGCCATGCCATACCCTGTGGACAGCGCTTGATTGGAGCCAATTTCATCCTACAACAGGACAATGACCCAAAGCACACCTCCAAATTATGCATGCAGGGAAGAAGCAGGCAGCTGGTATTCTGTCTGTAATGGAGTGGCCAGCGCAGTCACCAGATCTCAACCCCATTGAGCTGTTGTGGGAGCAGTTTGACCGTATGGTACGCAAAAAGTGCCCATCAAGCCAATCCAACTTGTGGAGGGGCTTCAGGAAGCATGGGGGGAAATTTCTCAAGATTACCTCAGCAAATTAACAGCTAGAATGCCAAAGGTCAGCAATGCTGTAATTGCTGCAAAGGAGCATTCTGTGACGAAAGCAAAGTTTGAAGGAGAAAATTATTCTTTATAATAAAAATCATTATTTCTAACCTTGTCAATGTCTGGACTATATTTTCTAATCATTTTGCAACTCATTTGATAAATTAAAGTATGAGTTTTCATGGAAAACACAACATTGTCTGGGTGACCCCAAACTTTTGGACGGTAGTGTATATATATATATATATCTATAATATAACCGGGGATGCGGGTCTCTGTCCGAAGCCTCGATAGACTGCGCATGCGTGACGCGCAGTCTGGCTCCAGGCAGAAGACCGCATCCAGCCGTTACAGGTAAGAGGAGGTGTATGGCGTCGGAGATCGCTGTATGCGTAGGCACTGAACGCACACTGCGATCTCCGGCGCCATACTTACTTACCTGACCGGGAAGAGCGTTGCCGCGGCGCCTCTCTTCAGCGGAGACCGGGGGCGGAGTGAGACGTCGGATCGGCGCGTGCGCATAGCGCTATCCGGCGCCATTTTACTGAAGACACATTTACAGTGTGTCTTCAGCAAAATGGCGCCGGACAGCGCGGAGCTCTGTCGCCGCACTCCTCCCCCGGCCTCCGGCAGAACAGGACAATTTAACACCATATTTTAGACTTCAGTGCAAGAGGAGACCCAAGAGGAGACCCACCGAAGAGGAGACCCCACCGAAGAGGAGACCCCACCGAAGAGGAGACCCAAGAGGAGACCCACCGAAGAGGAGACCCAAGAGGAGACCCACCGAAGAGGAGACCCCACCGAAGAGGAGACCCACCGAAGAGGAGACCCACCGAAGAGGAGACCCCACCGAAGAGGAGACCCAAGAGGAGACCCACCGAAGAGGAGACCGAAGAGGAGGCCCACCGAAGAGGAGGCCCACCGAAGAGGAGACCCACCGAAGAGGAGACCCAAGAGGAGACCCACCGAAGAGGAGACCCACCGAAGAGGAGACCCACCGAAGAGGAGCCCCACCGAAGAGGAGACCCACCGAAGAGGAGACCCCACCGAAGAGGAGACCCCACCGAAGAGGAGACCCAAGAGGAGACCTACCGAAGAGGAGACCCACCGAAGAGGAGACCCACCGAAGAGGAGACCCAAGAGGAGACCCACCGAAGAGGAGCCCCACCGAAGAGGAGACCCACCGAAGAGGAGACCGAAGGGGAGACCCACTGAAGAGGAAACCGAAGAGGAGACCGAAGAGGACAGAACTGCACCTTAAGATCCCTAGGGGGAAAGGGATGGCCAAAGGCCAGAAAAGACAACAATCGATCCTACAACAAAAAGGAAGAAGCAGAACCAGAACAAAGTCCGCCATTACATCAACCGGTATTTGAGAGGAAAGAGGAACATCATGTGGACCATCCTGCTGGGACCTCTCTGCCGATAACATCATACGGCAATACCGGCTGGTAAGTATAAATCCACCAAAGTAATAATAGCAGGATAGTAGTAATATAGTGGCAGTATATCAGTATTAGTGTAATTTGAGTAATAATACTAGTGATAATAGTAAGAAAGTAATAAAATAACAGTAGTAATAGTAGTAGGTAGAATAGCAGTGTGATCCAGGGTTCTAGGACTGATCGCCTTTTCTCGGGGTCAAGAAGGAATTTTTCCGCTGTGACACAAATTGGCTGAAGGTGTCCTGAGGTTTTTGCCTTCTTTTGGATCAACACTCTAGGAATAGGGTAGTATTAGTAGCAATAGGAAAGAAGAATAATACCGTAATAAGATAGCGGGTTATTATTATTATTAATAATAAATATAAACTAGTTATATCTATAGAAAGAACAAAGAGTAAATAAAAATAATTATAGACGTAGTTTAATCAATACAGTAATATTAAATAGTTATAGAAAAGTTAGAGTAGTACTTTAATAAGAAAGCAGGACATAAGACAAAATATATAAAAAAAAATATATTAAAAACAACTATAGTAGTACATTTAGTACAGTAATAGTAATTACATAACTAGTAACATAATTAGGTTTGATCCAGGGTTCTAGGACTGATCGCCTTTTCTCGGGGTCAAGAAGGAATTTTTTCCCTGTGACACAAATTGGCTGAAGGTGTCCTGGGGTTTTTGCCTTCTTCTGGATCAACACTGTAGGTATAGGGCAGTATTAGTAGTGATAGGAAAGAAGAGTAATACTATAATAAGATAGCACAATGTTAATAATAACCATATCAAATAGTTAGATTTATAAAAACAAATTAAAATAACTCCAGTAGTACAATAATTAGTGTAATATTTAACTTGTAATAACATTATTAGGTTTGATCCAGGGTCCTAGGACTGATCGCCTTTTCCCGGGGTCAAGAAGGAATTTTTCCCGTGACACAAATTGGCGTTAGGTGTCCTGGGGTTTTTGCCTTCTTCTGGATCAACAGCTTTAGGCATAGGGATTTTAGTAATACCATTATTAGAATCCCAAGATTAATAAAAAAAAATAGAATTTAATTTTTTTAATTAGTTTTATAACAGTTACAATTAATTGGATTAATGCAATAATAATAAATAGTAAAAATGGTGGTAATAATAAAAAAACTAGTCCCAGTTACTAAGTTAGTGTAGTGTTAGTGTAGGGACCCATCTGAAGAGGTCGCCTTGACGTTGGCAGATGGGCTCGCACAATTTGCTCAAAATGTGCGCTAAGAACCTCATATTTCTATGTACAGGAGATCTAGCAGTAATTCCATTCAGGAGATAGATATCTGTGTACACACACACTTTGTTATATACTTTTGTGCAGCACACAGGGCAGGTATACAGGTACAGGGTGAGAGTGTTACAGTGATATTATAACTTGGCCTTAAGGATAAAATGCTGACAACTACAGATCCTGGAAACACATCTGAAACTAGACCTTGTTAGTAACTGGTTCCCAGCTAGTGGTGAATATGTACAGGGCAGTCCGGTACCAGGACCCGCTCTATAGGACACATTATCATCAGGCAGGTCCTGTCAGGGCTCTTACAAGATCTGCGGCAGAAGTGTGGCTGTATAACACATTCCTGCTCCTGCCTCAGCCACCGACAGTGGAGCCAACCCTGACCCTGGCAATTTAATCCACTGTATGACACAGTAGGGGGCTTCCACAGCATTTAGGCACTTTAGACAGGAGAGGGAGGCGCGATCATGGTGCCGATGAGTTTCTATGGCAGCCGAGATCTAACAATGGACCCCATGACGGCCATCTAACTGCTCCTATTAGACCCCGGCTGAGCAAAGGTCTATGAGGACGCCGGTGAGACTTTTGTCGCCTGCTCTGCACATATTAGAAATGCCTAGAGCTGATTAGTTTGCCATTTGTAAATCTGATCCAGCAGTGCTGGGCTACCACTGACGTGATCAGGGCTATTGAGCTCCTAGATTGGGCAGAGGAGCTCAGTCTTCAGCAGGAGCTGGCCGAGGAGAGCGGAGCAACTTGCATGGGGCTGCTGCACAAGAAGTAACTCAAAAGGTGGAGATTTACCCAGAGACGTGGTGCCCGGGCTGTGATCTGCTGTGCAGGCTGCATAGACGATGCCTCCTAGGACCCGAACTTCACCCCTAACAGGCACAGCAGAGCTCGGACGGCTGCAAGTGAACGGAGAGCGGCTGATTAGTAACTGCTGCGTCTCCTGCAGCTCAGGTAAGAGCCGTACAGAGCGGGGGCTCAGTAATGATGAATACGGGAAGTGTCCGCCCCTCACATGTCCTATATGCGGCCTCCAGAGGTAAAGTCTCCCCTGTAACCAGCGCCTTCTCCCACCTTCTCTGCTGCCATGCTCCATTGCTTAAAGGGGATGTCTGAAGAAAACAAGTTATCACTTATCCACAGGCTCGGTAATCACTTACTGATTGTGGGGTCTGACCGCTGCGAACCATTGTCTGATCGGGAAGGAGTGGAAAGTCAGGGATCAACTGCAGCTCCATTCATTCTCTATGGGGCTCCAGAAAAGCCGAGCTCAGGGCTTGAATGCCACATAGGGAAGGAATGGAGCGGATCCTGGAGTAATAACATGTCCTCCTCTCCTCAGCTTTCGGTCTGTGTAAGTGGCTCAGCCCTTGTCTCCCCTTCTGCACCGGCTTCTGTACTGGTCCCTGTAGACTTTCTTCTATGAGGAAGAGGAAACCCCTCTGCCCTTCTGCTCTCAGACCTCTGCGGCTTTTCCCCATCGCTCAGTGCAGCCATTATATGTAATAAGGATCATTCTTGTCCGGCTTTCATTCCGCCCAGCTGACAAGATAATAAACATGTGAGGTGGAAGGTTCACAATTATTAGATGTGTTGTGAAAAGTCTCCACAGCAAATTCAGAGAAAACTGCAGGGTGACCGCTTGTGAAACCAGCACAAAATCCAGCGGACAGCGCCTCCCTGCCCCCCGCCGGTCTCTGTATCCTGGCATTCAGCTATTCCATTTGGTGCTTATTCAGGGAGGAAAACAAAAATGTGATGTTCTTACACAGACGCCTGAAGACGCGACGTTCGCTGCTGTGACGCCCAGCTGCGCTTGGTATCACAGATCCTATAAGTGTGCATTGATGGATTCCTCCACAAGACGCCCTCATAAGCATTCACACACCTCCACCTTCCACCTCAGACCACCAGAGGCAGCCCGTTAGGGATATATAAAGGGAAGGTGGAGCCAGGCAGCCCAGAAAGTGATTCAGCAGTTTCCTGCTCAGACACAGAAGGACTCAGTGCAGTCGAGCCAGAGCCTAGCAGTTCCTGCAGAAAGAGTTCAGTACAGTCTGTAGAGTGATTCCAGACTAGAACTCAGCTCAGGATAGAGAGCTAGGAGTGTGCCGACGCTCTAAGAGCGGCGAAGAAGAGCAGTGTCCCGGCTGCAGTGTGTGTTGCCTAGTGAGGGCCCGAGCGGGACCAAAGGTGAGTGGAGAGTGAATACATAGGGGGCAGAGGAGCTTAATTAGCTCACCCCGAAGAATTTACCGGACACCAGGTCTGAAGCTTAGCGGGATCTCTACGACCCAGTAAGACATAACCGGAATCCCTGGAGAACTACAGGTCCCAGGATCGTTAGAGTGCTGATACGTAACAGAGCCGGGAGACACATAGGCCCCGCAAGCTGAGGAGCGTGTACTCCAAGAAACGGCCCTACCACAAGGTCAGCCAGCGCAGGACAGAGACAAAGTTAGGCCTAGCTCCAGGCAGGTCAGAAACTTACTATGCAGAGGCAAGAAACAGGAGGCCCTACACCCGCTCATTGGGGAGGATCCTGATATGCACCCTTCACCCTACAGTGCTCCGGGATGTGCCTGACTTTCCATCAGTAAAAGGTACTGAAGTGACTACCGTGTCCGTCCCCGTTCTTGCTCTGACCCGGCTGGGTCTCGCCTGTCCTGCATTCCCCTTGCATACGCTGCCCAGAGGCCTAGCTCCGCCTGTGGGGAGCTATACCATCGAGCAACCTTATCACCGGCCTCAGTGGACTGCCGCAGCGCTGGTGATTATCATCAGAAACCACAGGTGGCGTCATTAACGTTCATAAAATTAACAAACAACCACCCTTTTAAAGAGTGACCCCAGGGTACGGGCCCGGGAGCCGACCACCGCGACATCCCCAAGGCCAGGCAAAGGCCCGGGTACCGAGTCATCCCCATCCCCTGGGCTGGTCACTGCTTTTCATCATCCATGTTGGGCTGTTGTACGACGTGTGGACTACTCTGCTTGTTGGATTCTTGCATTACCACAAACACTGCCTTTATTTTGTGATTTCTGTGCCGCTTCCCATTTCTATTGGCAGCGTGATATACCAGCACGTGAGGGCTGCCACAATCATGTGTCAATAGGTTATTGATGGAGGCCGTGATACAGAGACTGTCCTGGACCAGGGAGGAGTTGGTACAGAAGCACCTAGAGAGGGGGGTACAGGGGCTTCATTTCAATTTTAAAACTTAGCTGGATTGTGTTTAGGTACAAGAATGGAAAGAAAAATAGAAAAAAAAAATTAAGAGTTTATTATTTGGCAAAATCGTTCATCAGAGGTTTGGCCACTACCAAAAAGTTTTTGATGAACTTACAGTAGCAGCTGGCAAAACCCCAAAAACTTTGTAACACCTTTAAGTCCTGAATATAATAACAATCCAGTACCGTCCGGACTTTTGCCAGATCCATGCAAAAACAGTGAATGATAAGAAATAACCCAAAAAAGGGACCTCTTGATGGAGAACATAAATTATTTGTCAAACCAGAGAAATGTATTATCTTTGAGTATCTGTAAGACCTGCCTGACATGTACCTGATGTGATACGAGGTGAATAAATTAGACTGTGGGGACCCCCAACCAAACCCCGACGCTCAGGCCCCCTACCGCCACCCCTTCCTTAACAATACAATAATGTAACTCTTACAACTGGATGGGTGAGGATAGGTCACAGCTTTATTAACTCTTTAACTCATTCCATTAGAAAGGCATTTTATTTCCAAAAATAATTCCGCTTGTTGCAGCATGCCCTGTGTCTCCACACCGGCAAGTTGGCCAACAAGAGTAACTTTCCAACATGTCCTTTCTATTTCAGGCCAAGGAGGATCCTGCGTACTCGTATGCAGGACTCCGACCCCCACCCATCATCATTAACGCTTGCTCCACTCCGTCCTGGAGTCCTGACAGGAATATGTCCAGTCCAATATCCGTAAAATGAACACCGTCGGGCCGTATGAGGCCAGCTTTATCTCCTTCCAGTTCTCGGTGTCTTATCACTACACCACCTCTTTCCTTTACAAATTTTGCCATCCGAATATTTATTAGCCGCCTTGTCCGTTCGATGGCTGCACTGTCTCGCGCACCTCGCCATACCGTTCTCGGCACAATCTCTAACCATATTATAGTTAGTTTACTAAAAAATGCTCTGAAGCGCTCAGTGTCTAGCTTCATTATTGCCATTAGTTATGCGCTCTTGTAATGACCGAAGTCGTTCCCCCCGGCGTGTATAACTAAGATAACCGGACCTGTTGCTTCTCTCCCTATGTTGATTACCTCCATTAGTACCTGTGGCCATCGCAGGCCTCTAATACCTCTCCAGTTGAAATATGTGTCATGAAACCCCATATTCCTCCCGCCTGGGCGGACTGTCGCCCTTTTTTCTGCCCAGTATATGTACGAGTGTCCTATCACCCACACTGTTGGCTTATCGTCACCTGTAAAAGAAACAAACCACGTTAGGATAACAAGTCCGGTCTTATGTATCTCGCAAAACACACGGATCGCCATCTGCCTATCCTCTGCACTTCCAGACAGTCCTGCTCTAGCTGCTTCCGTGGCCGTGCCTATGCGGAATGAGTGTGTCCCGTAATCTTTGGGGTGGTTCCCTGCTGATGTTAGGCATTTATTAAATATAAATTGGAACTGGTATCTTGATAATGGCGTTCCATCAATGTGTGATAGGAAGAAATTACTTTGTGGCCTGATGGCTGCATATGTTTTTTCTATTGTTACCGGACACAGTGTACTGTTTGTGGGTTTTAGAAGCACCCAAGTGCCCTTGCCCGCTGGGTCTGTTTTGGATTTGCGTATGCGTAGGCGTATTGCATTATTGGCTATGACTACGTCCTGGTGTAATAAGCCTCCACTGGTGGTGATTTTGGATCGAGGGACTAATTCGCTTATGCGTAGTGCCCCGAAAAAGGCGATCACAAATGCAGTAGACAGTAGTGTTGCTTCAAATTGTGAGTGGCATGTTAATGGTGTTAGGGATATGATTTTTGAGAGCAGATTTAGTGACACGGGATGTCTGCACTCCTGACTTGTCTGACCTCTTTTCCACCCTTTTAAGGCTTGACTGATGATGAATCTTTTTGTCACATCTCCCCAATTCAGTAGTTGGAAATGAAATGCTACTCCGGTCCGCCACCGCTGCGCTGACGCCCCTGATATTCCCCTCATTATTAGCTGGTGGAGAAATTCTATGGTTACATCTAGTCTGGCTTGTTCACATTGGTCAACCAGTCTGCCTGCTACTAGTCGTGTCCAGTCTTCCCATGCCTTACCGTATGCTTTCCACATTGACGGGGCGACTGACGCTCTGATTAATGGCATCAGCTGTTCGCCACTAGATCCCATGGGGAGGGTGGGCAACTGGTGCCCGACGGGTGGGCTTTGGGGAGGCGCTCTCTGAAAACCTGCCAATTGAATTGTGATAAAGCGTTAGCAGCAGCGTTAGATCCCCCCTCCACATTGTGGCTAGCGCGGACCCATACATTGTGTTTTAGGCACAGGAATGCTAGCCGGCGTAGTAGGCCTAGCACTGGGAGAAACGATGATGCCATCTTATTAATGCAGTGCGCTAGGCTGGTGTTATTTGTTATGAAGCGTATATTTTTGTTCGCTAGGTACGTGCCCGATATTTCTATGGCTACCACTATTGGGAAAAGTTCCAGGAGTGTCTGTTTTTTTGTTAACCCTTGTTCAGACCAATACGGAGGCCATAAGCCTGTGCACCACTGGTTATCTAGTATCGCTGCATATCCGCCCACTTCTGCTGCCCCGGTGAATAATGTTAGTTCAATGTTGGACTGTTCTGCTGACATAAATAACGTGTGACCATTGAATGATTGTAAGTATGTTTTCCACACCTCTAAGTCCGCCCGAAGCTGCCTGCTGATTCTGATTCTATGACTCGGTTTTAATGCACGTTTTGTTGCAAGGTATAAACGACGAGAAAAAACCCTTCCGACTGGCATCACCTGGCTCGCGAACACGAGGAGGCCTAGTAACACTTGCATCTGTTGTAGTGTTACTTTCCGTACTGTGCAAAATCACTCGAGGTGTAGTGTTTTTTGTATTTTTTCTGTTGGGAGGTGGAATAACCTTGCTGTGGTGTCGATTTCGATGCCTAAGAACGATAGCTTTGTTGTGGGGCCTATGGTTTTTGTAGGGTATAATGGGACTCCGAACCGTCGAGAGATGTTTGTGAATTCGTTAAGAAATGATTGGCATTGATATGAGTCTTTGGGTGCGACGAATAGGAAGTCATCTAGGTAATGTGTGACGGACCTATTGCCGGTTTCATACCTCAACACCCATTCTAGGAAGGAACTGAATAGTTCGATGTAATAACAAGATATTGAACAACCCATTGGGAGGCAAGTGTCGTAGAAGTATTCATCGTCCACTTGGCATCCCAGCAGGTGGTAGCAATCTGGGTGCACCGGTAGTAGGCGAAAGGCGGATTCTATGTCGGATTTAGCGAGCAGCGCTCCGGGCCCCGCATCGCGTACTAACATTACTGCTCTGTCGAACGACGCGTAGGAGACCGAGGCGTCTTCAGACGAAATACCGTCATTTACAGACTCTCCTTTTGGGTAAGATAAATGATGGATAAGCCGGAATGAACCTGGCTCTTTTTTGGGGATTATTCCCAGAGGGGAAACTCTTAGGTTACTGAATGGTGGTGTTGGGAAAGGGCCCGCCACTCTGCCTAGAGCTACTTCTTTTTGTATTTTTTGCCTAAGTATTTCAGGGTGCTCTTTTGCAGATTTAAGGTTATTTGCAAAGGTGGGCGATTTATTAAGTTTGAAAGGGATGAAAAATACCGTATGTGAAACCAAAACGTAACTGTCCCGCTGCGTCTTTCTTAGGATATTGGTCTAGCCAGGGGCCCATCGCGTTTACGCTCACCGGGGTCCTTGGATTCTGACTGTGGGAGTTTAATTGATAATTTGCTTGTGGGACGAGAACATCTTGCCGCGGGGTGGGCTGCACCGCAGGCTGAGCATTCATGTTTGTATCTGCATAAGGCGTAGAAACGACAGTGTCCCTCATTGTACTGCCAGCTGGCCCCTGGTCTACGTACTACCACTGAATTTTGGCCTGCTGTTGTCTGTTGTCCAGTAGCCGTTGTTGGAAAGGGATGGTGTTTCTGTGACAGCATTCATCGCAACCATACGTCTGTAGCTTTTACCCCCCAGCCTAACTGTGGTTGCAGGGCCAACCACCTCCGGAACTCTTCATCGTAGCGCCACCATGCTGAACCGCCGTGGGCTTTGTACGAGTTATACACCCTATCCTGGTATATGAATAGTTCCGAGCAGCGTTCCGGATGCTTTTGGCCCATGATGAACCCAGCACAGAAAACGCCTGTAACCAGTTACTCATCGTCATTGCAACCTTTTGTCTGTTTCTGTCGAATGGTCTGTCGGCTATCCTTTTCTCTTTGTCTATAGTATGTTGGTCAGCGGTTACAAGTGACCAAATGTCGATGCAGTCATTATTCCATATTTTAATTCTGGTTTCCTCGTCTATGTGTGAGCCCAATGGGCTTTTCCCGCAAAAGAATGTGTCCTTGTGTATGCTGGCTAATGCTGGAGTTCTTTTAGTAGAATTATGTATAGCGCCTGGTGGCGCGGATAGTTGTTCGACTATGGCCTTAAGGGCCGCTATTAAGTTGGTGTTACTATTTCCCATTTCAGTTATACTTATATTGCACGCACCCATTCCTGCGGCTGGAGGAGGGACTCCGATGTGTGGAGGGACTCTGACACCTGTCTCGCTCGGGGTGAGCGGCGTGCCTGTGCTCGTAGACCTGTGTGAAATCGTTGTATCGTGCAGACTGTAAGCTCTGGAGGGTGCTATTGTATAGTTTCTGTCCCCGGGAGGACGGGATCGGTGCAAGCGGCTGTTGGGGCTCGACGATGCGCTCGACATCTCTGATGCAGAGGATGGTGAGCGCCACCTTGAGGACTGCGACCTGTGACCCCTCCTGTGGGATGCCGATCTCCGCTTTGCTTGAGATGTCCGCTTCCTTCGCCGGTGACTTGTGTGCGATGGCATAGATCTGTCGTCGGAGGAACTACAGCGAGTTCGCCTAGAGTGAGTACGCCTGGAGTCTCTGTGTCCCTGAGGGTGTATGGGGGGTTCTGCGCAGTTTACATGTGTCCCACCGGGACATGTCGGTGCTATTTGTGGCCAGGGCAATGCTATAGCGGTGTCAAGCGCGTGCGTCGCTGCGCTATTATAGGGGTATATGGGGGAGGCGAGGATGGTCGCTGAAGTGTTTAGGCTCCGTATCGTGTCCATCAGTGGGGTATTGATACTGTGACTGGGCGCTGGATGGGCTGCGGTGATTACAGGGCCGCAATGTCCCCTGGATGTGTAGTGTCACGTGTTCTGTTTTGGGAACTTTTTCTTTTATTTTTAATAGGAGTTTTTCTGTGGGGGATTGTTTGGGGGGGAGGCAGAGCACAGCCCCCGGCAGAGGATTCCTGTCTGGAGCTCTGCTCTGCCACAGCCCCTGCTGTGTGTTGAGGGGGCGGGGAATGGTTACTAAGTGGCCCGCAGCTTCTTCTGTGAGGCTGCGGGGTGCTGTGCCTAAAGCGCTCTGGAGGACGGGAGTGCCTGCTGGACCTCCGCCCTCCAGGGCGCTCCTCGGCAGGATGCGGGACGGGAGTGTTAACAGGGGTGGGGAACAACAGGCTCTATGCTGTCTCCAGCGCCGGCGGCAGGCAGGAGACCTGAATCCCCTCTGTGCCCGCCGCCGACATGGAAGACAGCCCGCACTCATTTATTAGTGCAGTGGAGCCCTGCGCCCGCTGTGAGTGAGGCGCAGGGTCCACTGCCGCACTAGCTTCAGCTTCCTGCTCCGCCCCGCAGCTTTCTGGACTGGGGGGCGTGACCTGCGGGGTCACGTGAGGCGGACATGCGCCCCGCACATGCGCATCGAGCGCTTCCTGCCCTCCAGCTCCGCCTCCCCCAACATGCCTCTTCGGCCTAGTGGAGTCGCGCGCCCGCTTCCGGACCGCCACGTCTGCCCGCTTCCCCGAGTCAGCGCGCGCCTGCAGCACTACCGCAGCCACCTGCCGTCCCGTGCCGGGTTGAGTGGCCCGATGAACACTGTAAAGTTGTGCGGATGCGGCGGTCAGGTGAGGATGGGGATCGGGACCAGGCCGCGGAAGTAATGCAGCCCCCCGTTCCAGATGACCCGACCGCCGTGGAGGGGACCGTTGTATCGTGGGCAATTGGAGTGAGTAGGCCCAAGTGGTGAGGGGACTGGGGAATATGATGTTCCCATAAGGGGTTGAGGGCCAGGGGCAGGGTGATCTGGGGATTTAGAGCTTGGGGCCAGGGGGATGAGCGCTGAGCCCCGACATGAGAGCCTGTAACCAGCGCTCGCCCCCCTGTGCAAACCCAGCATGGAGGGCCTCAGCAATCTGACCTGATCCTGAAATCTCCATGACATTCGACTCCGGGACCAGCAAAGAAAGGAAGTAACGTGGGATGTCCCGGTGTTTATGTATCCAGGGGACGGCTTGCAGCAGCCGTCCCTTTCGCTTCATTGGATCCTTCCGGGGGCTTCAGGATCACTGGTCAGTAAGGGGCAGAGAAGGGGGGGTCACCAATCGCCACGGCCCAGGGAGGGGCCACCACAGTCAGTGACTCCCTCCTTATTTAGTATGGAGTCTACCATTATGTCATCAAGATGGGTTTGTTGTGATCTACCTGCCAGATGAGTAAAAATGGGAGCATTAGTCAACCCAAATGCCATCACAAGGTTTTCATAGTGCCCCTCAGGAGTATTGAAGGCCGTCTTCCACTCATCTCCTCAATGTGAATGAGATTATAAGCCACCCTGAGGTCTAGTTTAATCAAATTGTAGGAGCCAAATGGTTTTCTAAAGAGGTCTGGGATGAGAGGGAGAGGATATGCATCCCAGACCTTAATCTGATTAAACTCGCAAAAATCAAGGCAGGGGCACAACCCCTAGTTTGTTTGTTTTTTGACAAAGAAAAACCCCACTGCAACGGGAGATGAAGAAAGTCTTATGGCCCTTTGGTAGACTTTCAGTGATCTAGTTTTTCATGGCCTGCCTCTCTGAACCAGAGATATTATATAACCTGTTTTTTTGGTAGCTTGGCCCCAGGAATAATATTGCCGACGCAATCATAAGGATGATGGGGAGGAAGTTCTTGACTCCCCTGTTCAGAAAACACATTCCTAAAATCAGACCCACCGTGGCTATCCGAGTGACCAAGCAGTGTTCTTGGCAATACTCGCTCCATTTTACCACCTCCCGAGTCTGCCAGTCTACGGCTAAGTGCCCACGATGCAGAAATGCTCTGGATTTTTCCTGAGCGTTTCTGCATCTCCCTGGCAGAAAAAAATGCATGCGGATTTTACATGTGTTTTTCCTGCCAGGGACAAGTGTAAGTGAAGTGTTTTTTCACATGCATTTCCGCATGCGGGTTGTCAAGTGCTTTCCAAGCGATTTTAGCATCACTTGGAAAGTGCTTGACAACTTGGTCACACTATATAAATACGTGCAACCAGCATGGATTTATATAGTGTGACCAAGTTAATAGTTGAAGAAAAAAGATTAAAAATGGTAAAAAAAACAAAAAACAAAAACATTTTACTTACCTTCTGATGGCCCCTGGTCTCTTGTACGGCTCACGGTGGTGTGAAAGGACCTTCCATGACGTCATTTAGTCATGTGACAGATCACGCGACCGCTGACGAGCCGTACAAGAGACTGGGCGCAGCGGAGAAAAGACAGGGGGCCATCAGAAGGTAAGAATAATGTATTTTTTTCTTTTCTTTTTTTTTTTTTTTACTACAGGTACCATGGTACCCGGGTCTTGAGGAGAGTCTCTTCTTCTCCAGACCCGGGTACCATCCACACGTTGAATCGCTTAATATCCGCATGTGCACATGTAGTCATGCGGATATTAAGCCATTCAATGGAGGCGAAAACGTTGCGATTACGCAAAATAATTGGTAGTGCTGCGGATTTTTCCGCACTGATAATGCGCAGCGGAAATTTCCGCAGCATGTGCACAGCACATGGGGATTATCATTGGGGAACATTGCAGACCTTCCACCAAGCGTTTAAGCGTTTCTGCAATGGAATTGCCGCTGCGGAAACGCTTAAAAGACGCATAGTGGGCACACAACCTACCACAGGATTGTGCAGCGTAAACCAAGGTAGTCCAAGGACCACAGGAGAGGGCAAGCCCTCTAGCACATAACAGTCAATAAATTTAGAGTGCAAGGCCCCTACCTGCAGATGTAGCACACGAGCGACAAGAGTAAAATACCCCTAGCTCAAGGGTGCAGAGTCAATGGCGATTATGGGTGTTGAGCCAGAAAATTTATGAGGTTTGAGGTCCTGATCGAACCTAGCGTCGATCAAAATAAACCCCGCCCCAATGTCCAGAAAGGCAGAAATTACCACCATACTTTTGCCAAGATGGATCTTGGACGGTAAAAAAAAAAATTGTGACCTACCCACAGAGGAAATAAGTACACCCCCGAGTTGCCAATTCACCCCGCAACTCGCGGGCGCCTTAGTTTTCCGGTGGGTGTTTAGGAATTTAGGAAAGACACACACACACACGTGCAACATCCCCCCAGAATACCCAGAACATGCCCCCACCAGCCCCACAGACCACCCAAAGCAAGCAGCATCCCCCAGAGCCCAGCACTGACCTCCTCCTGAAGCTTCACCGTATCACTTTCTGCATGAATCTCTGGCGTCTGGTGCTAAACTAGAACACGCCCATAATGCAGTCAGGACACGCCCCCGCAAACTACGTCATACCTGGAAGGAGCCCATACATTCTAACGTTTACCAGGGAGGAGGCTGCAGAGCGAGTTGTGGGTGGTGAGGCTGCTGAGTATTGGGGAGACATGGCGGATGACTGCGCACCCCACACTGAGCTCCCGGGGGGGGCAGTCTCAGTCCGGGGGGGGGGCACCCTGGCTTCCTGTGGATGTGGTTAGTCCCCTGCAGCAATGGTCGGTGACGGGTCAGAGCCGGTGATTACAGGGAGCCGCAGCCTCTCACCTGTAAGCAGTTGGACTATAAACCAGGTTTCCAGTCACTGACAGTATGGCTGGAGCTGCGCCCATTATGCACTGTTAGAACTTGGCGATGTCTGCCATGTTTGGAGGTTCCTGGATTCTGTATTTTTCTGCACAGGGTTTGTCCATGAGAAAAAGGAACACAGAGCGCCAGTCCTGGCCCCAGGTTGTGTCTGGTACTACAGCTCCGGTCTAGTGACGTGACAGGTGCTGAGCTGTAATGCCACACACAGCCTGTACCTAGGGGTGGCGCTGTAATCCAACAGCTCTGGCTTTCTACTCTGGGACAACTTCTGTAAGGCTGAATTCACACATCTGTGCTCCACGGAGCGAGCTCAGATCTGACAACCGCTGGGTCACCAGTGCTGATCTGTGATTACCTCCTAGGAATAGATGTGGCACTGATCAGGTCCGGAGAGCCGGGCCGGGTCCTCGGATCCCACCACGGATGTGTGAATTCCTCCTTAAGTTAATATCTTAGTGTTAGAGTTCTCCTTTAGAATTTGTGTTCACATGAGAGTAATTTATTATAGTTTATTGTGTAACTTTCGAAAAACGTATCGATTACTAATCCTGAGTTACAGCCAGTGATAGTCTAGAGCTGCGTTCAGAGATCTGCAGGCTTCTGAGCTGAAATCTCCCAGCAGTCCTTGCTGAGATTACTATTGTTAGCGTTGCAATGTTAAGGCAGGTGCAGATAGCAGTGTTTTCGGTCGGAGTGCGATCTGACAAAACATTGAATCGCACTGTGACCAGTGTTTGTCCAAGGAGAAAAATCGCACATGTGCACGGCCCCATAGACAGTCTGTCCGAGGACAAAAATCACTATGCTTGAGTTTCATCTAATATTCGGATCACGTTCGGCCATGCAAGTTAATGAGTCCTTCGAAAAGATCGCACTGCACTCAGATGACATCTGAGTGCAGTCCCATTTTTCACGGATTGACGGAACGAAGAAGATGGAGAATTTTTTTTGACCTATGTCTTGTATCTTGTTTTGTGTCACTTTATGTACAGTTCTGGCCAAAAGTCTTGTGACTGATACAAATTTTGGTGTTCACTTCAGTGTTTTTAGATCTTTTAGTCAGATGTTTCTGTGGTTACTGTAGTACAATTATCAGCATTTTATAAGTTTTACACTTTTATTGACAAATACATCAAGTTTATGGAAAGATTCAATATTCAGTGTTGACCCTTATTTTTCAAGACTCGTTCCCTTCGCCTTGGCAGCTGGATATCGGCTGCTGGGCCAAATCCTGACTGACGACGGACAATTTTTGTCTAATCAGTGCTAGGAGCTCACTACATACATTTCTGTTTGTCCACCCGCTTTTTGAGGAGTGACCACAATCGAATTGAGATCTGGAGAGTTTACTGGCCATGAACCCAAAATGTCAATGTTACCCAGACACTTAGTTGTCACTTTTGCCTTGTGACATATTCTCCGTCATGCTCATATATGCATTGTTAATCACCAAAAATGCTCCTGCAGTGTTCTTAGGCAAAATTGTGAGTGAGCCCACTCCCTTTTGATGATGGATAACTCCACACATGACTCGTCTCGGGTGCTTTACTGTTGGCATAACACAGGACTCAAAGTAGCACTCAGCTTTTCTTCTCCGGACATTCATTCTTCCATATGTCCCTAACAGTTTGAAGGGGGCCTTCATCAGGGAAATAACTTTACCCCAGTCCTCTGTAATCCAATCACTGTAGTTTACTGCATTTTATAATCCTGTTCTTCATCTTTTTCATGGAGAAAAGTGGTTTCTTTGCTGCCCTACTTGACACCAGCACAGCCTCCAAAATCCTTCTCCTCACGGTGTGTACAGATGCACTGACGCCCGCCTGCTGCCATTCTTGAGCAAGCTCTGCACTGGTGTTGAACCAATTCCATAGCTGAATCCTATGTAGGAAGTGATACAGGGACTTGCTGGACTTTTTTCGGAGTCCTGAAGTCTCCACAGCAAATTAACCTCCCCCTATTAAGTTATTATTTTTTATAGTGCCATTTATTACATGGAGCTTTACATGTGAAAAGGGATATACATAGCAAAAAACAAGTACAATAATCTTGAACAAAAACGAATCACCGACTGGTACAGGAGGAGCGAGGACCCTGCCCGCGAGGGCTTACAGTCTACAATGAATGGGTGAGGATACAGTAGGTGAGGGTAGAGCTGGTCGTGCAGTGGTATGATGGAGCGGTGGTTACTGCAGATTGTAGGCTTGTCAGAAGAAGTGGATCTTCAGCTTCCTTTTGAAGGTTTCCACGGTTGGCAACAGTCTGATATATTGGGGTAGAGAGTTCTAGAGTAGGGGGATGCATGGGAGAAATCTTGCGTGCGATTGTGGGAAGAGGAGATAAGAGGGGAGTAGAGAAGGAGATCTTGTGAGGATTGGAGGTTGCGTGCAGGTAAGTACCAGGACACTAAGTCACAGTTATATGGAGGAGACAGGTTGTGGATGGCTTGGTATGTCATGGTTAGGGTTTTCATCTGGAGTCTCTGGATAATGGGGAGCCAGTGAAGGGATTGACAGAGGGGAGAGGCCAGGGAATAGTGGGGGGGACAGGTGGATTAGTCGGGCAGCAGAGTACAGTTATCTGACAGGAGAAAACAAACTCCTTTGCCATGCTTGCCGATGGGGCGAGGGGTGTGGGAAAGGTGGAATCCAACGTATGAAAGTGCAGCTGGAGAGGCCATGTCAGAGGGGGTGAGTCAGGTACCATTGATGCCAAGGAAGGAAAGTTTGTTAGTAATGAAAAGTTTGTTGCAGACGGAGAGAGCATTCCATAGAGCTCCTGTTAGTGGGATTGGGGAAGCTGGGGATGGGCAATGGGTATAGGGTTAGAAATGTTGCGGAAATTTGATAGATTGTGGATGAGAGGTAGAAGTGACTGTGGGGATGTGGTGAGGAGGGCCATGATTTGGAGAGATATCGCCAGCAGTGAGGAGCAGAAGGAGCGAGCGTGAGGTGGCTGTCTGTGTTTAGAGACAGAGGATTGTATGTTGAGGAACAGATCTGAGGAGGAGGTGAGATGGAGGGAGAGATGACCAGTTCATTACTAGGTGTAGGGATTAGAAGGGTTAGTAGAACGTGTAGGACTATAGGGGTGAGAGTGAAAACAAAGAGAAACATTTTTTACTCTGGCTGTGCAGTTACCTTCAGGTATCTTCTGGTTCATTTCTGGTCTAACTCAGTGCAGCACACTGTAAGGTGGCTGCCAGACAGGTCGTGGATGGGAGGTATGTGTCCCCGAAGTACCAAACTTCGGTGATGTAGGACATGGAGAAGCAGGCTCCAGAACACATAGTGCTGGGAGGGAGTTAATGGGCCCGGATTAAAGGGCCGGGTTTTAAGAGCAGCTGAAAGAGTTGGGGGGAAATAGCTGCTCACTTGCCTCCAGTCCAGGTCTTGGAAGGCCTGATTTAAGACAGCTGCGCCTGTCTCAGTGGTGCTGTGTGTTGTGCAAGGTGAGCAAACCTTGCATGTGCTGCTCAGTCTGCTGGAGGCCGAGAAAAGCACTACATTTAAACGGCTGATGCCGTGCTGTATGGACTGGTTATTTTTAGTTTTGTTCTGTTATAGCAGTGTTTCCCAAACCTCATCCTTACGGACCCCCATAGGTCATGTTTTCAGAATCTCCTTAGTATTACACAGGTGAGAGAATTCCTGATGCCTTGATGATACTTCAATCACCTGTGTAATACTAAGGAAATCCTGAAAATACGACCTGTGGGGTCTGTGAGGATGGGGTTTGGGAAACACTGCGTTATACCTTTTGTGTATCTATTGTATGGTGGCAGAAGGTGCCAAGCCCCCCCCCTGCTTTGGGCAGAGGGGGGGTATGTAAGGTTGCTGCCGGACAGGTCGTGGACGGGAGGTATGTGTCCCCGAAGTGCCAAGCTTTGGTGATGTAGGACCCGGAGAAGCAGGCTACAGCACACATAGTGTAGTGATAGGGTTTTGTGGTTAAGTAATTTCTTTGGGAAAAAATTAATATGCATTTTTTTTTTTTTTAACAATTCATCTGATCATTCTTCATAACAATCTACAGTTAATGCAAATTGACACTATAAAAACTGAAGCAGCAAACTTTATGAAAGCCAGAATGTGTTTCAGTCTCCAAACTTGCCGACTGTGTATTATTGTGTTACCTCTTTTGTATATTATTGTGTCACCTCTTATCTTGTGTATCGCTTCTCTTTTCAGTTTGTTAGCCACATGCTGCCAGGCGAGAGCTTGTGGGCACAATCATGCGGCTGGTGATTCTTGATGACTATGCCCTGGCCAGCGAATGGGCAGCAAAATACCTAAGTAATCGCATCGCCCAGTTCAATCCTGGACCTGACAATTACTTCACACTTGGGCTACCCACAGGTAATGTGCCTTTTATCTATCTTTATCCAGTTTTCCACGAGTTGGTTCCAGCGTTTTAGTTGTGGATTGAACTATTTTTGCACATGTGAATTACGAGAAGTCCTCAGGAGTAAGTCAGATGTGTACGGCAAAGCTTCATAGAGGAGGGAGACTCCAAGTTCACTGCTGAACATCTGCTCTCTCCATGTTTCGTTGCGATCTACCAGTGTCTCCGTAAGATTTGGCCATTCTCTACTGTTATATGCAAGAGTGTGCCAATTTTCCAAAGAAACAAGGAGACTGAGTAGCTCAACAGCCTCTTGCCACTGATCGGCAAACAAATTTGGAGAAAATAATTGGACAAAGCCTGAAGGACGCGGTAATGCAGGGTTGTGTTCTGGGGGATCGATGAAGACATAAGAAGCATGATCTGTGCTGAACAGTATGGATGGTAATCCAAAGCCTCCATAACCAAGCTTGGCGTGGAAGGCACTCGGGAAATAGGAGTGTGAGTTGGGGGTCTCCCAGTGGTAATACAGTTGGAATCACTGCCTTATTAATACAACGGGGAACTGTTTTTATTTCAATTAACAATTTAAAGGGGTTGTCCGCACCCTACACTGATTTAATCCTAAATCTCTATTTAATTTAATAATCTACCGTATTTTTCAGACTATAAGACGCACTTTTTTCCTCCAAAATTTTGGTGGAAAATGGGGGGTGCATCTTATAGTCCGAATGTTGGGGGGGGGTGTGTATATATATATATATATATATATGTGGGGTGTGGGGGTAGCGGTGGAGGAGCGGGGCACAGGAGGCAGCGGCCGCCCGCTGCAGCCTACACTGTCCCCGCTGCTACAGCAAATTAATATTCACTGCTCCCCACGCCCATGGGGCATGGGGAGCACTGAATATTCATGCTCCTTAATAGCAGCACACAGTGTAGCCGCGCTGCGGCTCCTGCTGCTGCCGGAATCGCCTGTGCCCGCTATTAAAGGGCTTGAATATTCAACCTCTCTCCACGCCCATGGGCGTGGGGAGGGGGTGAATATTCATGTCCTTTAATAAGCGGGCACACGCTATAGCCCGGCAGCAGCAGGAGCCGCAGCACGGCTAAGCTGTGTGCCGGCTATGAAGGAGAGTGAAGTCACTGCTCCCCGCACACACAGACCCGGCATGGGAGTGACTTCCGGGAGCTGATCTTTCCATGTCAGCCGCGCATGGCAGTGACGTCATGCGCGGCTGTAAAATAATACTCTTTCTGTATTATTTTTTCTACTGAGGACTTCTCAAAGTATCAATATCACGATATTCTTATAAAAAAATGTATCTATTTATTCTTGGATTGTCCATTAAAAAGAATCAGATTGCAGCAGGTACATACAATAATTAGTTATAAAGTAATTGTCCATTTGTCCATAATTAGCTTAATTGTTGAGATTCACCCATCTTTCCTTGGATCCTGGCTGGTAAATCATGTCTTTATCCAGCACGTGTCCAGGCCTACATGTCAGATACTTCTCAGCATGAAGATTCTGTGTCTTGTGGGGTGGGAAGAGCAAGAGAGCCCCCCCTTTCTATACCATGGGCTTTTATAGCCAGTCGTATGGCACACCTGTTCTACATATGGTGGTGAACCAAAAATACACACACAAATAGCGCATGTCAACTAGACACGATGGCTGATGCATAGAACTCAGATTTAAGAAAAATGATTATCGATTATTAATTATTTAACATTCCCCCCTTTTTGAGGATAAAAAGGACTGAAAAATCCTCAAAAGAAGACAGGTTTATCATTAGGATAACAATCATTTTTTCTTTCCTTCTTCCTTGGCAATATCATTAAATTTCCATAATAATAATAATAATAATATCAATATCTGATTATTGTTATATAATGATGTGAATTCATGTTATGGTAAGCCGTGACTAATATTCATTTAATATGTATAATTATACTTCCCTATATCTAAATTGAAGTAATCGCGGGTCCAATCGTCATCATCTGATGTCATCGGGTCGTCGTCTCGTCTTCTTCTTGGTTCTTTTATAACAGTCTTTAGATGAAAACTCCTTTGAAATAAATTATAGCGTGTAGATATTGTACAGTCCATAATTGTATTCATCATTGTGCAGTCCATAAACTGTACTCTTTATTAGAAAGATCATGTGTGTCAACTGATAAGAAAACAAAGTCTATGGATGAAATGTAGCTTTAATATCTGTGTGATGTCACCTGGACTGACGTTGGATATTCTGGAATCTTCCCCGTGTCATCTGCACTGGTCTCATGTCACTTTTGGAACAGATGTGACGTCTTTGGTCAGTAAAGCAAGGGTTAACTTGACACTTCCCTGCTTTATATAGCCCCATAACCAGTACTCAGTCCTTTATATACAGGACACATATGCCAGGTATTACCTGTTCACCAGCTTTCATTGAAGCGTTGCAGGTGATAAGAAACCACTGGAACGTGATGAAACTTGAACACAACACAGTTCATATAGGATCATCGTCCTCTGCCGTCCCGGTGATCAGTGGTGTGAATTGTATCTGACACAGTCTATTATCACTCAGCATTCACACCTGTTACCTTCTGAGACTTCCGGATATCGGTTGCGTCTTCTTGTAACCTCTGAGAGTCTCTTTGATTTATAAATATGAAAAGTCATTATTAAGATAGAATTCATAATTGCGATGTCTTGATTGAAGTCTTCATTCCCTAATCTGATACCAAATCTGGCAACTTTCCTAACCTATAATATCACAGCGTACCATAGCAATCAATAATATCCATCTAATTATTATCAAAATATTAAAATAAATTATGTTTGGAATAATAAACAATAATAGATAATAATTCATTATTAATCAAGTTCTTCATGTGATAGAACATTTTTATGTCATAGGTGTAATTGCCTTTTCCAACCCATAGGTGTCAGTGTGTTTTGAAACAACAAGTGTTTATATCTTTATTAAACCAATAATACCAAAGAATGTATACTGCTGAACTAAAATGAATAAATATATGAATGTAAGAATGAATGAATGAATTGTTGTGTTTACTCAGAAAATGTAAACATTTTTCTTATATTAATTCATATCATCATTATATTTAATGAAGCAATATTCTTTGTACTAGACATTACCCCATTAAATATTAATGTGTTTTCTCAGTTGAAATATTGAACTGAATTAAAATCAAAAATTGAAAATTAAAACTGAAAAATGGAAAAATAAGAAAATAAGTAAGAATAAAAATGTAAAAATGAAAATAAAAATAAGGCCTTCATATGTTAATGACAAATGAAGAGTAATTATATTCTCCATAAAAAATACCTTTATATTTCCATTATCTGGATGATTTCATATTTGTCATAACCTTGTATCACCAAAAAATTATTAAACTATGCAACTTTGCATGTAATACCCTTCTTAATTATACCATTGTACCTTATAACTTTTTGACAGTTAGGGTGATTAATGAGTGGAACAGGCTGCCACGAGAGGTGGTGAGTTCCCCTTCAATGGACGTCTTCAAACAGAGGCTGGACAGACATCTGTCTGAGATGATCTAGTGAATCCTGCTTTGAGCAGGGGGTTGGACCAGATGACCCAGGAGGTCCCTTCCAACTCTACCATTCTATGATTCTATGATTCTATTATTGTTTCTTCTTTATTAAAATGTGTGAAAAAATAAGTATTGATCAAAAGTGATTATGTAATCAGGATCAAAAACACATTTTCCCCTTTAATACCAAAAAATATTATTTTATAAAATTTATGTATATATCAGAACCAAATTAAAAATAATTATTCTTCTATGAACATTTTGCATAAATTTCATATCGATGAGTAGCATAGATTTGTCTAAAGAGAGGTGTGTACCTATTTAGGTAACCATTAAAAATAATATCATAGTTATTCAAGAATATTATCATGTGGAAAATTATTCTAAATATAAATTTGCTTTGTAAACCATTTTGATGTGTGGTTGCCCTTATCCACTATTAGTTAAATCAAGAAATAATAATTATTAAAGAAATATAGAAGTATATATATATGTAGATAATACCTAATTATGTATTATAATTTTTTTTCAGAATTAAATATATTTTTGTACCTTCACATAAAGAAACATTTTTTTTTTCCAAACATACAAACGTACGAGGCCTCTGTCACATCAATCACACTTAGCAGCTGCTGATTTACTCATCTGTCACCTTCACTCTGACATTCACAGATCTGTTCAACTCAAACATTCCACATATGAAGTTTTAGATATATATATATTTAACCCAAAATTGTTGTATCCCAATTTATTAATGCGCATTGTCATATCAATTAAATATCTTAATATTCTTTGAATATTCCCCAAGTACATATTATATAATATGAGAGTAAGTTGCTGAAATTTCAGATACTTGAAAAAAAAACCTCTTGTTTGGCTATGTGCACACGATGCAGAAATGAAGCAGAAAATTTCTGCATCATTTCTGCATCTCCCTGGCAGAAAAAACGCATGCAGAAATGCGTTTTTCCTGCAGAATACATGCGGATCCACATGCAGATTCACATGCGTTTCCGCATGCAGATTGACAAGCGCTTTACTGGTGATTTTAGCATCTCTTGGAAAGTGCTTGACAACTAGGTCACACTATATAAATCCATGCAAACAGCATGGATTTATACAGTGTGACCCTAGAGAGTGTATATACTTACCTCCGATGGCCCGCGCTGTCCTGCTCACTCCGTTCTCCCGGCTGCCGGCAACTTTGAATTGAAAGACCTGCCGACGTCAGCGTCACGTGACCCGTCACATGACTCTGACGTCACCGCAGGTCCTACAACTCACTGCAAGTGCCGGGAAGCAAGCAGGAGCGCTGCGCGGGCCGACAGATGGTAAGTATATATATATTTTTTATTTTATTCTTGTTTTTACAGCTTTTTTAATGGTACCTGGGTGTGGATGAGACTCTCCTCTCCTCCACACCCGGGTACCATCCGCATATTAGAACGCACCAATTACGCAAGTACAGATGCAGTCTTGCGGAATTGGCGCGTTCTAATGCAAGTCAATGGCGGCGAAAACGCCGCGTTTCCGCAAAATTAAATGACATGCTGCGGATTTTTGAGCGCAGCGTTTACGCTGCGGAAAAATCCGCATCATGGGCACAGTACATTGCTTCCCTTCTACCATGCGTTTTTCATGCTTTTCCGCGGCGTTTACGCAACTGCAAAAACGCTGCGGAAACACATGAAATACGCATCGTGTGAACTCAGCCTTATAGATTCTTTTTTCACTGGCTGCCCGGTCTTAAGTTACATCAGCTGAAAATAGAATGAATAGGATCTATACTATTAGCTCAAAGTTCAAAGGCCGCAGCTGTCACACGTCATGCTGTAAAGCTACTTTAATTTGCACGAACACTTCATGCACAGAAAATATTAATTAATTAATGTTACACATAAATCATGCAATTTTCAGCTTCCTGTGTGAATAAAGAAATAAATCCATTTTAGAGTTGTTTGATCAAATCCTGCTTTGGAATGAAAACTCTAAGGAAATATAAGAAAATAAAATTAAATATCAAATTCATACAGAAACAGAATTATTTAAATATCTTATACATATATTGGTTGGTTCTAATGTAATTCAAAATATTGTTACTTAAATTTATATATGAAGTTCTAATTTATTAATTAATATATATATATATTTTATAAACATATATATAAATACAATTATACACAATCTCTACTTAGACAAGTGTATATATATACATACATGAACTACTACCGTGTTTCCCCGAAAGTAAGGCCCTGTCTTACATTAATTTTACCCCCAAAAGTCCCACCCTGCCTTACTTTCGGGGGAGGCCTTACATTGGGAAAAAAAATGACGACAATTTTTTTTAACAATAAAATTAACATTTATTAACAGTCCGGCAACCCTCCCCATCCTCCCCCCTGCAGCATCCCCATACAGTGGTTCTGCCCCCCACTCTGCCACCACACATACTGACACATACGGTACCGGTACAGCCCCACACGGCACCCACACACATATCGTACCGGTACCGTACACACACTGACACATACAGCCCCATACGGCACCCATACACATACCGTACACATACCGTACACACACACACACACACAGACACACACACACACACACACAGAGAGAGTTTCGGAACTTACCGTTACTTTCCTTCTGTTTCGATCTCCTCTGCGGTGCCGGGCTGACGATTCGGATGCCGGGGAAGCTGGACCAATCGGAGCGAGCCTGTAGGCGGTGACGTCGCAGCTGATTCGGCCAATCAGCTGCGAGCCGGCTGACTGGCCAATCACAGCTCGGGCTGGTGGCCAGCAGGGACTACGGTACGGAGCCTGTGACGAACAGGCTGATCGGCCAATCAGCCTTACATTCCCCGCCCCCCCCGCCGCTACCCTGCCTTACAATCGGGGGGTGCCCTACATTGGCGGACCCCCCGAAACCCCCCACCCTGCCTTACTTTCGGGGGGGCCTTACTTTCGGGGAAACACGGTAGAAACTATGTAACTACAATTTTACTGTATAAGATTATAAATAAATATTGAGACATTGTAACACTTCTATGCTACATTATAATTACAGTTTTTCCTTAGCCACTCCCTAAACCAAATCTTCTGTCTCTCTCAAATATCTCCAGGAACGCCCTATTTAGGAAAGACATTTTTCTATCCTTCAAAACCTCAGAGAACTGCCTGTCCTTCTGTCCACATTCCATGACGTCACTGTGAGCCGGTCGTCTCACCTGACTCTGTCCATCAGTTTCGGCCATTTTCCTTTTTAGAGAATCACAGTTCTGACTGAGAATTAACTCATTCTGTGAAGAGATGGACCTTTGCACTGGCTGATATGGCTTATAACAGATATGAAATCTCCTGCGTATTTGATAGAGTTCACTATGGGGATGACTCAGTCTAGGAGAGTTTGATATTGGCTTTTGATAAGATTTTACCTTTCCTGGTTTTATAAAATTAACTTGATTTTTTTCCTTTTCACGATTCTCATGTTTCCTAACAGAATCCAGCAACTGCACACATTTGAATAGGGATTCTTTTTGTGACGCTATAACTCTAGATACTGGATCTAGGAATTTGAATTTTTGTACAAAACTTTTTATCATATGTTGTACTTTTCCATTTTTGATGAGAGCTTTGTACAACCGTTCAAATATGGACATGAATGTATATGTACATTCCTTCCTACCAATCCTTAGTTTCTGCAGATCTTCTATGTTGGGAAAATCCTTTGTGACACAATAAATCAAATATCTTAATCTGTCCGAATCATTTTCCCATCCATTAGGAGAGTCATTTTCACAGGGCATTAAATGTAAACGTCTGGACAATGTCACAGGAATCCATATTTTAAATAATTGATTCCTCTCCTCATTGGATAAATCAAACTTATCAGAGAAGCTCTCAAATGTCTCTGAATTTCTACAGGCATGGATTTTGACATCATATTTTGGCATGATTTTGTATAATTTCAGCAAATTTTTCCTCATTTTAATTTGCAGTTGAGCCTGGGTAATTCCTGAATTCTCTGATATTTTTAGTGGCTCTTGTACGTCCGCTCCTCCTACGTCACTCACGTCTCCTCCCACATCACCTAGTATGTCGGTTTCTCGTATGTCAGTCATGTCTCCTCCCATGTCAGGTTTCTGTATGTCCATCTCTTGGTCAGACCCAAGGTCACCTTCAGTTACAGACACGTGTCTTATTTCTTGTTTATTTTCCACATTACAGTCAGAATCAGTATCACCATCTGACATTTCTACACTATTTTTCTGCTTAGAAATCTCTAACACAAGACTATGAAAAAAATCTACCAAATGTAGAATATTTCTCAATTTCTGTTTGTCTCTATTTACCAATTTAGAAGTGAACTGTAAATTCTGCAATTCACATTCTTTGTATAAACTGAGCCACAAAACTTCTATATCATCTCCTACATTAACTTTGAAATTAATATTACTTTGTTTAGCAAAAGAAGAAATTATATCCATATTTTGCTTACCTTAAGATTCCTTAGCTTCTCTTTATCAGCACATCCTGTCTTCAGTTCGTCTGATTCTTTTCCTGTGTGATTCTGTTCCTTGTTAGTACCTCAGTCTATAGATCCTTTCTGCTTCTCGTGACAAATTAGTGAATTTACTGACACGTGAACAACAGCTGTTCAGCTCGTCAGGACTTCCCCCCTTGTTCACGGAAGAAATTCACTTAATTAAAAAAAAAACGAAAAACAGGACTGGCTGGCTCACCATTGTAAAATAATACTCTTCTCTGTATTATTTTTTCTACTGAGGACTTCTCAAAGTATCAATATCACGATATTCTTATAAAAAAATGTATCGATTTATTCTTGGATTGTCCATTAAAAAGAATCAGATTGCAGCAGGTACATACAATAATTAGTTATAAAGTAATTGTCCATTTGTCCATAATTAGCTTAATGGTTGAGATTCACCCATCTTTCCTTGGATCCTGGCTGGTAAATCATGTCTTTGTCCAGCACGTGTCCAAGCCTACATGTCATCTGCTTCTCAGCATGAAGATTCTTCTTGTGGGGTGGGCAGAGCAAGAGAGCCCCCCTTTCTGTACCATGGGCTTTTATAGCCAGTCGTATGGCACACCTGTTCTACATATGGTAGTGAACTAAAAATACACACACAAATAGCGCATGTCAACTAGACACGATGGCTGAGGCATAGAACTCAGATTTAAGAAAAATGATTATCGATTATTAATTATTTAACATTCCAAATGAATTTCCATAATTAACCATTTAACAATGATAGGGCAGCTTCAGATGGAATGGCTCCCCACAGGTGGAGCAGGCCTCAGGGCAGTGTAGAATAAATGGAGGTGCGCTGGGCGTTGTAGTGCAGGGAGGCAAATGGCACCGGCGAAAGAAAGGAGCGGAGGCAGCTCAGTGCAGTCATCCAAGATTTACTCACAGTTCTTAGACAGTCCACAGGTGCACTGTACTGGTGCAAGCCTCCCGCGTCGCGCCGCGTTCACCGGGCAGGGGTTCCATCTTTCCTCAGGCAGTTTGGGTGTACCTGGCAGAACCCCACTTTCTTATGTACCTCTCTAGACTGACTTCACGCTCGGTCTTACTCCCTCCTGCCCTGCGCTTCCCACTGTGAATCCTGTTCGGGTGGCTGCGAGGTCCGCCCTGTCCGTCGGAGTTGCACAGACCTGCTTGACCTTACTCGGATTGAAGTGGGGGTTTGGCTCCTGGCTATAGAAGTCAGAAGCCTCAGGTTTTTCCAGCCGAGGCCTGAAGCTGCATGACTGGGCCAGGGGCCGGTCCCCTTCTTGCAGCCTAGATCCTCCTGACACTTGGCAGGTTCGGGGTGTACGGGTGGCGCCTGCACTCGCCGTACTCCCCTAGGATCCCTTCTACAGAACAGAGCTTACTCCCTGCTCCCCTCCTGGGCCTCAGTCCTGGGCCCTTGAAGTGGAGCGGAGCTCCTACAGAGACTCTGCTCCCAGACTGTTCCTCTGAACCACACTCCTCAACTTCCTGCTCTTGTTAAGATGTCTACCTTTTTATATATCTACTGTATGAGTGCTCCCATAAACTACTTCCTTCACCCACACCCACTACTGGTTCCCCCTAACTTTGGGTTCCCCCCACCCCAGCCAGGGTCAGGGCTCAGCAGAAAACTACATTGCGTCTTGCCCCTCCTGCTGGCCTGGGGTAGTGTAGTGTTGGATGTAGGTGTTGGGGTTCCATGCAGCACTCCCTCCTTACCTGAGAGAAGGGAGACACCACACCTCTGGGTGAGGAGCAGTACCTCTGTGGCGACCAAACCCTCAGGGGCGCCACACTACTACATGGATGACTATGGAGATGCATTATACTTTATGGATGACTATGGGGCTGCATTATAGTACATGGATGATTATGGGCTGTGCATTATAATTTATGGATGACTATAGGGTGCATTATGTTTTATGGATGACTATGGGGTGCATTATATTTTATGGATGACTATGGGGGTGCATTATAGTACATGGATGACTATGGGCTGTGCATTATACGTTATGAATGACTATGGATTGTGCAATATCCTTATTGAAAAAAAACACCATCCTTATTGAAAAAATGACCAAGTATGCAATGGACCAGGCAACTGTTAGGTGGATTCATAACTGGCTTAGTGATCGGACTCAAAGGGTGGTTGTAAATGGCTTCACATCCAGCTGGATGAATGTCTCAAGTGGGGTACCACAGGGCTCCGTCCTGGGACCTGTATTGTTCAACATCTTTATCAATGATTTAGATGAAGGAATTGAGGGTAAACTGATTAAATTTGCTGATGACACAAAGCTAGGAGGGATAGCTAATACTAGAGAAGAGAGAGGGAAGATTCAAAAAGACCTAAATAAACTGGAGCAGTGGGCAGCAACCAACAGAATGGTTTTTAACAGGGAAAAATACAAAGTACTACATCTGGGCAATAAAAATGAAAAAAGCATATACAGAATGGGAGGAATAGAGCTAAGCAACAGTACATGTGAAAAAGACTTAGGTATACTAATAGATCATAGACTGAACATGAGTCAACAGTGTGATGCAGCAGCAAAAAAGGCAAATACAATTCTGGGATGTATTAACAGAAGCATACAGTCTAGATCACGTGAAGTCATTATCGGTCTTTACTCCTCTTTGGTCAGACCTCATCTGGAATACTGTGTACAGTTTTGGGCACCACATTTTAAAAAAGACATAGACAAACTGGAGCAAGTTCAGAGAAGAGCGACCAGAATGGTGACTGGTCTGCAAACCATGTCCTATGAGGAACGGTTGCAGGATTTGGGAATGTTTAGCTTGCAAAAAAGAAGACTGAGAGGAGACTTAATAGCTGTCTACAAATATGTCAAGGGCTGTCACATTGTAGGAGGATCATCTTTATTCTCATTTGCACAAGGAAAGACTAAAAGCAATGGGATGAAACTAAATGGGAGGAGACACAGATTAGATATTAGAAAAAACTTTTTGACAGTTAGGGTGATTAATGAGTGGAACAGGCTGCCAGGAGAGGTGTTGAGTTCCCCTTCAATGGACGTCTTCAAACAGAGGCTGGACAGAAATCTGTCTGAGATGATTTAGTGAATCCTGCTTTGAGCAGGGGGTTGGACCAGATGACCCAGGAGGTCCCCTCCAACTCTACCATTCTATGATTCTATGATTCTATATAATTTATGGATGACTATGGGGTGCACTATACTACATGGATGACTATGGGCTGTACATTATACTTTATGGAGGACTAATGGCTGTGTATTATATTATATGAAGGATATGGGCTGTGTATTATGCTAATATGGATGACTATGGGCTGTGCAGTGTATTATATGGAGGACTATGGGATGTATTATACAATATAAAGGACTATGAGATGTCCATTATACTTCTTCTTTGGAGCCCCGTGACTTTTATGTACGCCCCTGATGAGCATAGTTTATTTTCTTCTATACATTAAAGAACAGTAGCAGAATGGGGAAAATGTACCAGGATGAGGGATATACTGTATATACCAGAATGGGCCCGGGATAAGGGACATATACCAGAATGGGCGATATAAATACCAGGATGGGGCCAGGATGAGGGACATATATACCAGGATGAGTGATATACAGTATATACCAGGATGGAGGACGCGCATATATATATATATATATATATATATAATATAATATAATATAATAATTTATTCAAGATAGAAGGGGGACCCGGTCCAGATCTTGCACTTGGGCCCATACGACTCTAGTTACGCCACTGCATGCAGCTATAACCAGTCAGTCAAATGGGTACATACAGTACTGTGCAATATTTTTAAACAGGTATGGAAAACTGCTGCAAAACAACATCAAAGCATCAGGTACACTTGCATACAGTTTTGTGAAGGACCTCAACAAGGAGACTGTTCCCAATATCTTGGCTCACTAAAAAATAACCACAGATCTTCTGTGGATGTAGGCTTGGACAAAAATACTTCTGTCTCTCTATGTAATCCAAGACTGACTTGATGATTTTGAGATCAGTGTTCTGTGGGGGCCATATCATCACTTCCAGGTTCGTTGTTCTTTTTTATACTGTAGATAGTACTTAGTCACATTGGCTTTATGTTTGGAGTCATTGTCCTACTTGTTAGGAATTGTGGTTCTGTGCTCCCACCTGAGAATGGATCAAGTCCAGTGCTACGCTACTCCGGTTTGCAGGGGCCACCATTGTCCTGACTCTGCAGGCGAAGCTACTACGCATGCAGGAAAACCGCCTCAATCTTATGGAGCATCGCGCTCTGGAGTAGTAGGATTTGTGAGGACGCGGGATGCCGTATCTCCCGCTGATATAATGCCCGGTTAACATGGGATGCTGTGTTCCCCTGATTGCCAGGCAACACACGATACTGCGGTGTCTGGCACTAGGCAGTGGTGGGATTGGGTCCAAGCTGCTGTGCAAGTTAGCAGGGAGTGGTTGTCTTGGGATGATTGAGAGGTATTCAACACCTGATCATTAGGCGGGCTATTTAAACCTGTTCCCTGCTCAGTCCTTTGCTGTTTATTACAGTTTCAATGTGCTGTGGTGGTGAGGGGTGCTATCATTATTAGCTGTTATCTTTCCAGTGTTTTGTCTTAGGAGTCCTCTCTTTCCCTTTTAATTTTTACTAGGTGTTCTTATAGAGGTACCCACCTGGTTCTTGACTAGGCACCGGCCGTGTCACCAGACCCCAGCTGGCTGGCGACAGTGGGCCTGGGAAGGCTCTGCCAAAGTCCCCCTTCCATCACTGGGAGCTGAGTGAAAAGTGTTCCCGGTCCTAAAGAGCTCACCTAGCTGGGCAGCTTGCGCCAAGTGCGTCTGTCCCTGCGGATTTGCTGGTTTGGTGCCAGTCTTCCTGGGTCTTTCTGCGTTAGCGCATAACACTGCTGAATAATAAATTTAGAGCCAGTCAGACGCTTAACTGATGGTATTGCATGATGGATAATTATTAGTGTTGAGCGAGTATGTTCTGTTAACCCTTTCGGCGAGTATGCTTGGGCCGAGCACCGAGTAGTTACAGCTGCTCGGTGTTATGTTTAAATCACTCCCGTGTGCATGATTTGCGACTGTTTGACAGCTTTAGTACATGTAAGGAATGTCTATTTATTACACATTCCTCACATGTATTAAAGTTGTCATACTCGCCAAAAGTGTTAACAGGACATACTCGCTCAACACTAATAATTATCTGCTATATTTCTCTGCATTGAAGACACCATTCATGATGACCAAATCCCCAACTCCATTTGTTGAACTGGAGTTCCAAATATGCTAGGTCCCTCTGTAATGGTGTAGAACAGGGGTCCTCAAGCTACGGCCCGCGGGCCACATGCGGCCCGCGGAGGACTTTTATCCAGCCCGCCGGGCTGTGGGCAGAGGAGAGCGGTGTCAGCGCCCGCCCTTCCTCCCGCTTGCTCAGAGCCCCGGCAGCCCGATACTTACCTCTCCCCGTGCCTCCGCAGATCCGCTGTCTTCCTGGTCTGCGCTCCCTGTGACGTCTCAGGTCAGAGGGTGCGGTGACGTCTTTACACCGCGCCCTCCCCTGAGCCGTCACAGGGAGCGCAGTGCGGGACGTCACTGCCGCGACACTGGAGTCCGGACCTGAGCAGCGGCAGCAGGCAAGGAGGGAGGTGAGTATTGGATTTTTTTTTTTAATGTATGGAGGCATGGGACATAATATTAGGGGTGACATCCTGCCTGTGGCATTATATGGGGGGGTGACATCCTGCCTGTGGCATTATATGGGGGGGGGTGACATCCTGAACGGGGCATTATATGGGGGGGGTGACATCCTGAACGGGGCATTATATGGGGGGGGGTGACATGCTGCATGGGGCATTATATGGGGGGGTGACATGCTGCATGGGGCATTATATGGGGGGGTGACATCCTGAATGGGGCATTATATGGGGGGGTGACATCCTGAATGGGGCATTATATGGGGGGGTGACATGCTGCATGGGGCATTATATGGGGGGTGACATCCAGCATGGGGCATTATATGGGGGAGTGACATCCTGAATGGGGCATTATAAAGACAGGGGGGTGATATCTTGCACGGGGCATTATATGGTGGGAGAAAGGGAAATCCTGCATGGGGCATAATAAGGGGGGAACAGCCTGCATAGGGCATTATAAGGGGGAAACAGCCTGCCTATTGAGGACCTATGCTGCCTATTGGGGACATTTACCTGCCTATTGGGGACCTATGCTGCCTATTTGGGACATTTACCTGCCTATTTGGGACATTTACCTGCCTATTGGGGACCTATGTTGCCTATTGGAAACATTTACCTGCCTATTTGGGACATTTACCTGCCTATTGGGGACCTATGCTGGCTATTGGGAACATTTACCTGCCTATTGGGGACATTTACCTGCCTATTGGGGACCTATGCTGCCTATTGGGTACATTTACCTGCCTGTTTGGGACATTTACCTGCCTATTGGGGACCTATGCTGGCTATTGGGAACATTTACCTGCCTATTGGGGACATTTACCTGCCTATTGGGGACCTATGCTGCCTATTGGGTACATTTACCTGCCTGTTTGGGACATTTACCTGCCTATTGGGGACCTATGCTGCCTATTGGAATCATTTACCTGCCTATTTGGGACATTTACCTGCCTATTGGGGACCTATGCTGCCTATTGGGAACATTTACCTGCCTATTGGGGACATTTACCTGCCTATTGGGGACCTATGCTGGCTATTGGGTACATTTACCTGCCTATTGGGGACCTATGCTGCCTATTGGGGATATTTACCTGCCTATTGGGGATATTTACCTGCCTATTGAGGACCTATGCTGCCTATTGGGGACATTTACCTGCCTATTGGGGACCTATGCTGCTTATTGGGGATATTTACCTGCCTATTGGGGACCTATGCTGCCTATTGGGGACATTTACCTGCCTATTGGGGACCTATGCTGCTTATTGGGGATATTTACCTGCCTATTGAGGACCTATGCTGCCTATTGGGGACATTTACATGCCTATTGAGGACCTATGCTGCCTATTGGGCACAGTTACCTACCTATTGAAATACCGGTTGATTTAACTTTACTTGTTCTTCATTTAAATATTGTATTTGTTCCTGTATTGTTTTTTAACTACAAAATAAGATATGTGCAGTGTGCATAGTAATTTGTTCATAGTTTTTTTTAAAAACTATATTCCGGCCCTCCAATGGTTTGAGGGACCGTGAACTGGCCCCCTGTTTAAAAAGTTTGAGGACCCCTGGTGTAAAAGATGTCTGAACACCCTCTCTGAAGACTCCTGACTGTATAGTTAGTGTGACCTGTGGTTTTATGTGTTTTATCCTTATGTAGGCTCCAGTTTTCCTCTGTACAGGGGTGGACATGGTTAACTGTAGGGCCAGCCCATAGTTTGGGGAGGAGTAAGTGGGCACCAGGAGTTAGTTCCTGTTTTAATAGAGAGTCTGAGTAGAGCTGCAGAGAAGAAAGGACAACTTCAATCGGATCTAGCCATAATTTTGCGTTTGCGAAGAGCAAATGTGACACCCCAGGGGTCTGGTTGCCACAGTGATAGAGATATTACGTCTGAGAGCAGGTGGGAGGTCTCTTGGTCAGGGATCCTATGCATGCCACACCTCCTGCCCAGTCCTGGGAGGGGAAGAACTTCCCCTATATAAACCTGGGGCTGAGGCAGGGTTAGTGAGTAGAGAAGAAGCAGAGAAAAGAAGCAAATATAGGAAGAAACAACAGGAGCTCTGTGGGAGCAGTGTACAAGGAGTCAGGGGCTGGCAGCTGCAGAGCTCGCCCTGACCGAGAAGATTTCTTACCGGACCCGGAGTCCGAGGCTGTGGGGACTAACTCCTGCCCAGCAGCAGAATCCGTCAGGCAGGGGATTCCAGGTCCTCTGGCCAAGAAACCTGAAGGCACGGTCACACGCATGGGACCAGCACCGCCATCGTGGAGCGGAAGCTACTAGAAGGCCCCGAGTCACCGGCCATACGGGTGAGCACCACACGGCACACTCAGGGACGTGGGCTACTTTTACCCGCCTCTAGCAAGGTAGCCAGAAGAGTACAGTTAGTTTGGGAGGCCTACAACTCCGCCTGGCCAGGGGAGATTCCATCTGCTCAAGGACTGACCAGGCCCCAATCGCTAGCCAGTACTCCAGGAGGGTCTATCTTTGTCACCAGTAAAGACCCTGAACTACACAGTACCGTCTCCGAGTGGTTCCTGCTACCCCCATCATCCACGTCGGCTGCCCTGAGGCCATACCCCTCCCGTTGGGGGTTATACTATCACGCTGCACAATCCTACCACCGGCCTCAGCGGTCTGCCCTGCAGCAGCAGCTCCCTGGCTGCACTCAACGGGTGGCGTAGTCATCTAACATCTACTGCTAAAACATCGCCGCTTAGTCTGACTCCCTGGGCACGGACCGGATCACCGCCACGAGACTACAACCCTCAACAGATCCGGCTCCGGGTAAGCTCCCGCGTGCGCAACGCTGCGCGACACAGGCCCAGGGGCGCGTCAACTTTGGCGTAGTCGGCAGGATCTCGTGCCCGCAACCACCGGGTACTGCGTGCCTGAAAAAGAGACTTTTCAAACTTACCTTCCGGCGCCATCTTCAGCCTTCTTCCCGCCATCGGTGAAGTTTCCCGCCATCCGGCGCCATCTTCTGCCTTCTTCCCGCCATCCGTGGAGTTTTCCCGCCATTGGACGCCATCTTGAGGACGCCGCGCGGGAAGAAGAGGGGGCGTGGACTCCGAAAGCGCGCGAGAACTGAAGCCCCGCCTCACGTCCGGACGTTGCGTAAGGTCCTGGAAGGAGCCCAGCAGACGCCGACGTCACAAGAGCGCGACGGAAGGTCCTCAACCCTGACGATCCACTGCGGAGCCGCGGCCTACGGAAGAGGATCATCGCAAGGTAGGCCACGGTCCACTAGGGGGGAGGAAGATGTCGGATACGGAGGAGAGCTTCACTGCCTCAACCCCTGCCAGCGCTACCGCTGCTGCAGTTATGCCCTTCACCATGCCCTATATCCCGGGAGCAGCTTGGCTACCCCAGTACTCAGGGGAGTCACATACCCTGCATGACTTTAGAGAAAAGCTGGATAGCCTCTTCCAGGTGTACCCCCTCACAGAAGAGCAAAAAGTGAGCATCCTGGTGGCCCAACTAACCGGGGCAGCCAAAAGGGAAGTAAAATCCTGGCCACCTGGGAGGAATACTGTCGCAGGGATACTAACCCGGCTGAAGGACACCTTTGATACCCGCACCTCAGCCGAGATTAAGCTTAGATTCTACGGGTGCAAGCAGCGAGCGCATGAGAGTATAAGGGACTATGCACTAAACCTACAAGAGGCCCTGAGGGCCATTAAGCAGACCGACCCTGATGGAGTGGGAAACGAGGACAGGCTGTTGACCGAACAGTTTATAGAGGGACTATATTGTAATACCCACCGAACCCAGTTGCGGGCAATGGCCTTACAGGATCCCCATCTGGGCTTTGCACAGTTCAAGGACAGAGCCATCCGGGTGCTCCGAGAACCGGCACCGGGTGGCGTTGTGACCCACAGGCGCCCTGCTATCACTTACCACCAGGAGGCGGCGCCCTTGTCGGCGGGGCCTGTGGGAGCTGATGCGCAGGCTTTGGACAATGACCCGGCTCCAGACCTACACCATCAGGTCCAAGAGCTAGCTAAGAGCGTTGCTGCGCTAACCCGAACTGTGCAGTCTTTACAGGCTTCCACCCCAGGGAAGATCCAGCTGGCATCCGGACCGGAGGACATCCCGTGGCGTCGACCAAGGAGGACCCCACCGGCCAGAGGAAGACCCAGTGACCGATACAGCGAGGACGGACGACCCATCTGCCGCCGCTGCAATCAACCCGGACATATGGCAAGGTACTGTTCTTTAAACGGGCACAACCTGGGGTAGAGGGCCAACCCCCAGGAAAAAGATCACCAGGCCCATCGAACTGGCGAGACAGATATGTGGGAGGACGTCCAGTCTTGCCTGTGGTACTGGATGGCATTCCCATGAGTGCCCTACTGGACACCGGGTCACAGGTCACCACCATCCCGTACGTGCTCTTTAAGCAGTACTGGAATGACTCGGATATTACCCGCTACCCTGACGACGACTTGAGTATCATCGCCAGCAATGGCCAGCCCGTGCCACAGATCGGATTTAAAGAGGTGACCATCAAAATCGGAAGAGTCGAACTGGCAGCACAGGGACTGATCATTGTAGATATTGACAAACATGAGAGTCACCCAAAAATAACTCTGGGAACTAATGTAATTGAAAATTGTCTTGCAGAGGTGATTTTCCTTCTACAGCAGGTTGCCAAGAACGCCAGCGCCGGCGAGCAGCGGGTGCTCCAGAAAGAGATCCGGGCACTGATGCGACGGCAACAGGTGGAACTCTCCGGCGGTGAGATTGGTAGTGTAAGAATGTGTGACCCTTTTCCTATTGCCATGCCCCCAAAAAGTGAAATGATGATTTGGTGCCGGGCAGCTATTGGTCTGAGAGGTAGGGATTACCAGGCAATGGTAGAACCAGTTTACTCAGACAGTAGGCCCACCATTTTGACAGCCCGGGGGGTGGTTGATGTACGCCATGGGAGGGTGCCCGTTCGCATAATAAATATCGGGGAGAGGGAAGTGTACCTGCCCCGGTATGCCACGCTAGCCAAATTATATACCATTAACCAAAATTCTATACAATCTGTGGAACCCTTGCCTCCATCTCACCCGGAGGAAGGTAACGGCTCTAAGAAAAACATGGAGGACTGGTGTCAGCAACTACATCTAGGTACTGACTCCACTCCCTCACACCAGAAACAAGGAGTCTATCGGGTGGTTCAAGAGTACGAGAGAGTGTTCAGTAAACACCCGTTAGACTTCGGGTGAGTCAAGGGGGTAGAACACCACATCCCCACGGGAGACCATCCTCCTATAAAAGAGAGGTATCGACCCGTACCCCCTGCCCACTACCAACACGCTAAGGGGATGCTTAGAGACATGAAGGAGGCTGGGGTGATCAGGGATAGCTGTAGCCCCTGGGCAGCTCCACTAGTCTTAGTCCGAAAGAAAGACAACACCATGAGGATGTGTGTAGATTACCGGAAAATCAACCGTATCACACACAAGGATGCGTACCCCTTACCAAGGATAGAGGAGTCATTGGCTGCTTTAAGATCTGCTAACTTCTTCTCTACCTTGGATCTCACTAGCGGGTACTGGCAGGTTCCTGTAGCAGAGGCGGACCGGGAGAAGACTGCATTCACCACCCCGATGGGACTTAGTGAGTTCACCTGCATGCCGTTCGGACTCTGCAACGCACCAGGAACCTTCCAACGATTAATGGAGTGCTGTCTGGGCCACAGAAACTTCGAGACGGTCCTGTTGTACCTGGACGATGTCATCGTATATTCTAAGACTTATGAGGACCACCTGAAACACCTGGCGGAGGTGTTCGAAGCTCTGGCGAGTTACGGCCTAAAGGTGAAACCCTCCAAGTGTCACCTCCTGAAACCAAAGGTGCAGTACCTGGGACACGTGGTGAGCGCTGACGGAGTGGCTCCCGACCCTGATAAGATCACCGCAATTAAGGAATGGCCAAGCCCCTCCAGCGTAAAAGAAGTGCGGCAGTTCCTCGGGTTGGTAGGCTACTACCGAAGGTTTATTCCCGGTTTCACCAGAAAGGCAGCACCTATGCAGGACCTCCTGATAGGCCAGTCCCGGAAGGCCAAGAACCAGAAGCCGCCCTTCAAATGGGAGGAGCTGGAAGAAGAGTCCTTCCGCCAGCTGAAGATGGCCCTCACGGGGGATGAAATCCTGGCGTACCCGGATTATAGCCAGCCCTTTATCCTCTACACCGACGCCAGTAACATCGGGCTAGGAGCCGTACTGTCCCAGATTCAGCAGGGGAAAGAACGAGTAATCGCCTACGCCAGCCGAAAACTGCGACCCACCGAAAGGAACCCCGAGAATTACAGCTCATTTAAGCTAGAGTTCCTGGCCGTGGTATGGGCAGTCACCGAGCGCTTTAAGCATTACCTCGCTTCTTCCCGGTTCACCGTGTACACGGATAACAACCCGTTGACACACCTGGACACGGCAAGACTCGGTGCCCTGGAGCAGAGGTGGATGGCCCGTCTGTCCAACTACGAGTTCACAATCAAATACCGGGCAGGACGCTCCAATACCAACACGGACGCCCTGTCCAGGATGCCCAACCTGCCGGACGGAGGAGAAGATCCGGAGGGACTGGAAGAAGTTGAACTCCCTGCGTTCCACCGCCATGGGACTATCCAGTATTCCCACCGGGTAAGGAGTAAGCAGGCTGCTACGTTGAACCCCTTACCCCACTACAACTGGGCAGAAACGCAAGACAGCGACCCTGCCGTCCGACTGGTGAAGGAGATGCTGACTCGGCCGGAGGCTCGCCTTGAATCAGACGCTCCGGAGGAAGCCAAACAACTATGGGCAGAGAAGAGTCGACTGTTCCTTTACAAAGGGAAGTTGTGCCGCAGAATGGTTAACTCCCGGACGCATGAATTACTCTGGCAAGTAGTGGTGCCACGAAGAGACGCAGCCATGGTGATGGAGGCATACCACGACGGAGCTGGACACTTCGGGTGGAAGAAGCTGGAGTTCCTGCTGCGCGAGCGGTTCCACTGGGTAGGCATGAGGGGAACCATCGAGAAGTGGTGCAGAGACTGTGGCCCGTGCAACCTGAGAAGGAAGGACCGTGCCAGCCAGAAGACTCCCCTGCAGTCCATCGTCACCCGGCAACCGTTGGAACTGGTAGCCTTGGATCATGTAAAGCTGACCCCAAGCAGAAGTGGCTACGTCTACGCGTTAACCATCGTGGATCATTACTCCCGGTTCTTGGTTGTCGTCCCCGTCAAGGACTTAACGGCTCAAACAGCAGCTAGAGCCTTCCAGCAGCACTTCTGCCATCCACACGGGTACCCGGACCAAGTGCTGACGGACCAGGGACCTGCCTTTGAAGCGGAGGTCTTCCAGGAATTTTGCAATCTGTATGGCTGCCGGAAGATAAGGACGACACCCTACCATCCGCAAACTAATGGACTTTGTGAAAAAATGAACCAGGTGGTAATGGATCTTCTAAAAACGTTGCCTCTGGAAGAACGCAGTCTGTGGCCTGAGAAGTTGCCCGATCTGGTGGACCTATACAACCACATCCCGGTAGGTTCCACCAACTGTACCCCGGCTTACCTAATGAGGGCGAGACCTGGTAAGTTACCTGTTGACCTGGAAATGGGAGTCCTGACACCCGAGGACACTTCACCAGAACCGGAAAGTACAGGAGAGCGTGGAGCGAAGTCTCTGTCAGGCTAGGGAAAGACAAGAGAAAACTTACAACCAATATGCTCCCGCCGTTCCCCTGGTACCCGGAGAGCAGGTCTTAAAGAGGAAAAGACGGCTCCACAAGTTGGACGACCAGTGGGAGAAGGACCCGTACACCGTACTGCCCTCAAGCCACGATAACCCGAAGGTCTGTACCATCAGTAAAGACGGAGGGGAAACCACAGCCATTGTATCCCGGGACCACCTGAAGAAGTGTCCCGAACAACTGAGGAACCCTGAAGAGGAACAAGAAGACCATCGACCCGTAGAGGAAAGGGAAGATATGGTTAGTACTGTGCTCGGGGACTTCCCTCGGTCTTGGACTCAAGTCAATGGTGCAGTTGTGGTACCCGTACTCACCTTCCTCCAACCGTCATCCCAAGCACCTACGGAGCAACGGGTAGAGCTGGAAGAACAGCCGGTCCAGGAGGCAGAAGACCCCACACCCGCAGACCAGGAGGATCAATCCTCTGCTTGCAGTGAGCCTGCCATATCCCTAGTGAGCCAGGGAACTCGTAGACAGCTGCCCAGTTTACCCTTGACAGCTCCTACACCCTGTAGTTCGGGGCCAGACAGTCAGCTCCGTAGGTCCACCAGAGCCACTAGAGGCCAGTTACCCGCACGCTGGAGGATTTAAAGTGTATAAATTGTTTTATTTATGTTTACCTGTGTATTGTTGCTTGTGTATAATTTTGTGTTTCTAGTTATTTTTAGGAGTCCTTGGTGGATCTTCCGGGAATCCTTGTACAATTAGTTGGAGCGTAACCCAGGATGGACTAGAGACTGTTAAGGACTCGGGGCAAGACAGACCCCTACCTGGTTACGTCTCCCTGTTTTGGTGAAATGGACACCTTTGTTTTCTTCAAAACTGCACCCGGTTGCGGACACGCCGTAACCATCTTTATGTGTTTTTCTTATTGTATTATTATTGTTTATACCTTGTTATGTTTTTCTAAAAATATGTTTAGTCCCGGAGTACTAAATTTCACTAGGGGGGAATGTGACACCCCAGGGGTCTGGTTGCCACAGTGATAGAGATATTACGTCTGAGAGCAGGTGGGAGGTCTCTTGGTCAGGGATCCTATGCATGCCACACCTCCTGCCCAGTCCTGGGAGGGGAAGAACTTCCCCTATATAAACCTGGGGCTGAGGCAGGGTTAGTGAGTAGAGAAGAAGCAGAGAAAAGAAGCAAATATAGGAAGAAACAACAGGAGCTCTGTGGGAGCAGTGTACAAGGAGTCAGGGGCTGGCAGCTGCAGAGCTCGCCCTGACTGAGAAGATTTCTTACCGGACCCGGAGTCCGAGGCTGTGGGGACTAACTCCTGCCCAGCAGCAGAATCCGTCAGGCAGGGGATTCCAGGTCCTCTGGCCAAGAAACCTGAAGGCACGGTCACACGCATGGGACCAGCACCGCCATCGTGGAGCGGAAGCTACTAGAAGGCCCCGAGTCACCGGCCATACGGGTGAGCACCACACGGCACACTCAGGGACGTGGGCTACTTTTACCCGCCTCTAGCAAGGTAGCCAGAAGAGTACAGTTAGTTTGGGAGGCCTACAACTCCGCCTGGCCAGGGGAGATCCCATCTGCTCAAGGACTGACCAGGCCCCAATCGCTAGCCAGTACTCCGGGAGGGTCTATCTTTGTCACCAGTAAAGACCCTGAACTACACAGTACCGTCTCCGAGTGGTTCCTGCTACCCCCATCATCCACGTCGGCTGCCCTGAGGCCATACCCCTCCCGTTGGGGGTTATACTATCACGCTGCACAATCCTACCACCGGCCTCAGCGGTCTGCCCTGCAGCAGCAGCTCCCTGGCTGCACTCAACGGGTGGCGTAGTCATCTAACATCTACTGCTAAAACATCGCCGCTTAGTCTGACTCCCTGGGCACGGACCGGATCACCGCCACGAGACTACAACCCTCAACAGATCCGGCTCCGGGTAAGCTCCCGCGTGCGCAACGCTGCGCGACACAGGCCCAGGGGCGCGTCACAGACATACTAGGGAATACATTTCAGCATTCAAGTAACAGTGGCAGCAGTACTCCATACCAAAGGCAAGTTGGGGCACCCACTGAAAAATAAATCATTTTAAAGCTAGTCTCAGTGTTAGCCAGACCTGGAGGTCTTTGTGAAGAAATATGGGATCAGTCAGGCTGGTACAATGGTCACAGCGCAATACATCGACCCATGTAGCCCTGTACTGGGAATATGAAGGCCCTCGGTGGAGCTTGTTGTTCATTTGCAAAGTTCTACACAAGTATTGCGCCACCGTCCTCAACCATCAAATGTGAACCTCTGTCATACTATACAGATGAAAGTTTAAAGCATTATTCCTGCTACCCATTGTACATTTTTTCCAGACCTAGTAAATGAGAGTTTATTTTCGGAAACATGTCTGTCTTCTTCTTTGCGGAGTTAAAGAGTCCCAGTGTCTCACCAACTGTGGCAGAACATAGTCTGAAGGTGCCATCAGCTGAATCCGTAATATGTGCACACAACGAGGAACCCCTTGTCTCGTCCCTTACACCTTCACCATACTTCATTGTTGCTTGCAGACCCTCTATATTGTTCCACTCTCCAGCCCTTTGACAAACTAACTGTCTTCTGTGAACGGCAAATATTTCACATTTTTGCTCATTAGTCCATAGCCAAGGCTGACATTTTTCGGCACCCTTGTTTCTATGACTAAGATATTGTTTTTGATTACAATTCTTCCTTGAAGACCACTTCTGGCCAGAACTTTGGATGGGATGGGAGCATTTTTGTGCCAGCTCTGTGCTCAGGCTTGGACTGGCCGACAGGAGAATCCTCCAGTGGACCCCTGTGCAGAGTGGCCACCACCCTTTTATATGAGCAGTACTTGGCACAATAAACTTTACTCACTATGTGCAGACAAAGGTAGCATCTTATTCATTTACCAATCTACCCAGTTCATGGTTATATAAATTTGTGATTGAGGATAATGTCACATTTGCATGTAGTTGAGAAGTGGGGCCCTAAAGTTGGACAGTGGGGGTCTCTGGCACCAGTCAGACACTGCTTGTGTCTCTTGTATTCGGTGTCTCTGTGTCCCGGTCTTCAGTCTTCAAGCAGGTAGTTTGTTGTGTAGGACATACACTATTTTAGTGCCCTTCCCCCATCACAGAGATTGGTCTCCATAAGGATGTGTGCCCACGATGCATTTTTAAACTTTTCCGCAGCAGCAAAAACGCTGCAGAAACGCTTAAAAAACGCATGGTAGAAGGCCTGCCATGGTCCCCAATGATAATCCGCATGTGCTGTGCACATGCTGCGGAAATTTCCACTGCGGATTATCATTGCGGAAAAAAACGCAGCACTACCAATTATTTTGCGGAAGTGCTGCGTTTTCGCCGCCATTTACTTGCATTAGATCGCATGGATTACGCATCACTGTATATGTAGATGCGCATTCCATGCGTTCTAATGTGTGGATCGTACCCAGGTCTAGAGAAGAGGAGACTCTCCTCCGGACCCTTGTACCATAGAAAATTGTAAAAAAAAATGAATAAAATAAGTATATATTTATTTTTTACCTTCTGGCGGCCCCCGATGAGCTCCTCCTCTCATGCCGGCAGTTCGATGGACTGAAGGAATTGCGCTGACGTCATAGTCATGTGACGGGTCACGCGACACTGACGTCGGCAGGTCCTTCAGTGTAACATGATCTGCCGGCAGCCGGGACGGTGAAGCTAGACACCGGGGGCCATCAGAAGGTAAGTAAATATTTATTTTTTGACATTCTCTTGGGTCACACTATATAAATCCATGCTGGTTGCATGGATTTATATAGTGTGACCAAGTTGTCAAGCACTTTCCAAGTGATGCTAAAATCGCTTGGAAAGCACTTGTCAAACCGCATGCGGAAATGCATGTGAAGAACGCTTCACATCCGCATGTCCCTGGCAGGAAAAACGCATGTACAATCCGCATGTACAATCCGCATGTACAATCCGCACGTACAATCCACATGCGTTTTTTCTGCCAGGGGAGATGCAGAAACGCTCAGGAAAAATCCGGAGCATTTCTGCATCGTGGGCACATTGTTAGAACCCTCCTGTTAGTTTTTGCTATCTTGTGTTTTGCAGTCACGTGACAATCTACCTATATATTCCAGCTCCTCCCTTCTGGCTTTGCTGGACTTCAGTGTTGTTTGACTGTTTTGCTAGCCTGGTGCTTCTGTGCCTTTCTCTGTTTGCTTGGTCCTCTTGGACCTCTAGTACTTTTTGTCAGTTTGTCTTTTGTGTTCTACAACAATTTCTGTTTAGGAGGTGTCCCATTTTTGTCCCAGTCCTTAGTTCTTTAGGGACCCCTACCTTAATTCTATAGGTCTTCGTTCAGACTAGCCGAGGACGAAGGTGGGTCTGTTCACTAGGAACAGGCAGCCCGCTACATCGTAGGGATTCAGCTTAGTCTTACTGTAGGGACAGCTTTCCCCTATCTTTCCTTAGTTCTTCTTGCAGATCACAACAGTAAGTCCAGCCCAAAAAAAAAACTAAAAGGAAAGAAATTCAGGGATCAGTATGGTTTCCGTCCAGGAGTTGGCTCAACGCGTGCAAGGATTGTCTCTGGAGGTGGCCGAGCTTCAGCAACACGTGAGTAGCTGTCCTGGAGCGCATTTTGTGGAACCAAAGGTAGGACTGCCTGATGTTTTTTATGGTAAACAGCAAGATTTTTTTCCTTTAAAAATGCTTATTTGTTATATTTTCGTTTGAGACCAAGTTCCTCTGGGAATGAATCACAGCGCATTGGTTTTATTATGTCACTTTTGCGCAAAGAACCACAGGGTTGGGCCTTTTCCCTCCAGCCTAATGATCCGTGTTTAAATTCTGTTGAAGAATTTTTTTCTGCTATGGGGCTATTATATGACGATCCTGATCGAATCTCATCTGCTGAATCAGAACTTAGACGTTTGAATCAGGGGTCTGATGATGTTGAAAATTATTTCACACACATCAGGAGATGGGCTTCAGAAGTTAAGTGGAATGATTCGGCGCTTAGATGTTTATTTCTTGCTGGTCTGAGTGAAAGGGTTAAGGATTTGCTAATTGCATTCCCTGCACCTGAGACTCTGCAGGAGGCTATGCAGTTAGCTGTTCGTATAGACAGGAGACTGAGGTGCAGGCTCAATGACGTAAAGACTCCTGTAATGTCAGGTCCTAGTCCCCAGAAAATCTGCACTGACGGCGGGGAACCGATGGAGGTTGGGGAGATGTCACTCCACTCTCAGGAAAAAGACTGGAGATTCGCTGAGGGATTGTGTCTTTATTGTGGTAAAGGTGACCATTTGATTAAGTATTGTGAGCGTCATTTAAGTAAAGAAAAAAAAAGGTCAGTTACGCCCGTATAGCTTGTTTATGCTCTGCAAGAGTATTTCTTTCTGGGAGTACTACTCTGCAGGGAGATTTGATTGAATTTCAGGTATTTGTGGATTGTGGTTCAGCACTTAATGTGATTGATAAAGGGTTTTTGGAAAACCTTAAATTGAAATCCAAACCTTTGTCATCACTTATTTCTGTGGTTGCAATTGATAACACTCCTTTGAACTGTATTACTCACAAGGTTGCAGTATTTTCTCGCACTATCAATGGAGTTCACCAAGAAATTTTGGACTTGGTTGTTTTGGATAATTTACCCTCTCCAGTTGTTCTAGGATTGCCTTGGTTAAAACTGCACAATCCTTTATTGGACTGGTCTACTAATGTGATTAAGTTTTGGAGTCCGAAGTGCTATGATAAATGTTGTAATGGTCGCTCTGCGGCTGTGGAAAAAGTGGAATTACCTGTACCTATTCAAGATTTTTGGAGGGTTTTTTTGGAGGAGTCGCAAGTTTTACCTCCTCATAGGGATTATGATTGCGCCATTGAGTTTGTTCTGGGTGCTACTCTTCCCAAAAGTCGCTTGTTTAAACTGACTATCCCTGAAAGAAAGGCCTTGGAGGAGTACAAAGAGACTAGCCTGGTTGCTAGTCACATTAGACCTTCTAAGTCGCCTGTGGCAGTCGGATTCTTCTTTGTTAAAAAAAAGGACGGCGGTTTATGTCCATGTCTGGATTTTCGTGAAATAAGATTACCGTACGCAATTCCTACCCGTTACCGTTAATTCCTGACTTGTTTAACCAGTTAGTGGGAGACAAGTGGTTCTCCAAAATTGATCTCCGGGGGGCAT